>NW_021822992.1:663819-816319 GCF_901001165.1 Salmo trutta
GAGGGAACAGAACAGAGGAGATAGGTAGTTACCATGGAGAGATGAGGGAACAGAACAGAACAGATAGGTAGTTACCATGGAGAGATGAGGGAACAGTACCATGGAGAGATGAGGGAACAGAACAGAGGAGGAGATAGGTAGTTACCATGGAGAGATGAGGGAACAGAACGAGGAGGAGATAGGTAGTTACCATGGAGAGATGAGGGAACAGAACAGAGGAGGAGATAGGTAGTTACCATGGAGAGATGAGGGAACAGAACAGAGGAGGAGATAGGTAGTTACCATAGAGAGAGGGAACAGAACAGAGGAGGAGATAGGTAGTTACCATGGAGAGATGAGGGAACAGAACAGAGGAGGAGATAGGTAGTTACCATGGAGAGATGAGGGAACAGAACAGAGGAGGAGATGGGTAGTTACCATGGAGAGATGAGGGAACAGAACAGATAGGTAGTTACCATGGAGAGATGAGGGAACAGAACAGGGAGGAGATAGGTAGTTACCATGGAGAGATGAGGGAACAGAACAGGGAGGAGATAGGTAGTTACCATGGAGAGATGAGGGAACAGAAAGAGGAGGAGATAGGTAGTTACCATGGAGAGAGGGAACAGAACAGATAGGTAGTTACCATGGAGAGATGAGGGAACAGAACAGAGGAGGAGATAGGTAGTTACCATGGAGAGATGAGGGAACAGAACAGAACAGATAGGTAGTTACCATGGAGAGATGAGGGAACAGAACAGATAGGTAGTTACCATGGAGAGATGAGGGAACAGAACAGAGGAGGAGATAGGTAGTTACCATGGAGAGATGAGGGAACAGAACAGAGGAGGAGATAGGTAGTTACCATGGAGAGATGAGGGAACAGAACAGAGGAGGAGATAGGTAGTTACCATGGAGAGATGAGGGAACAGAACAGAGGAGGAGATAGGTAGTTACCATAGAGAGATGAGGGAACAGAACAGAGGAGGAGATAGGTAGTTACCATGGAGATGATGGAACAGAACAGAGGAGGAGATAGGTAGTTACCATGGAGAGATGAGGGAACAGAACAGAGGAGGAGATGGGTAGTTACCATGGAGAGATGAGGGAACAGAACAGATAGGTAGTTACCATGGAGAGATGAGGGAACAGAACAGAGGAGGAGATAGGTAGTTACCATGGAGAGATGAGGGAACAGAACAGCGGAGGAGATAGGTAGTTACCATGGAGAGATGAGGGAACAGGGTAGTTACCAGGGAGAGAACAGATAGGTAGCTGCTAGGAGGAGGGAGGGAGGGTGTGGGGGAGGGAGGGAGGGTGGTGGGGGAGGGAGGAGGGGGGAGGGTGTGGGGGAGGGATGGAGGGTGTGGGGGAGGGAGGGAGGGAGGGGGAGGGAGGGAGGGAGGGGGGGAGGGAGGGAGGGTACCTGCGATGAGGAGGGTGTCCATGCGAGGAGGAGGCTGTGGTGGTTTAAACATCTTGGAGACATCTTCCTCTGGTAGAGGAGTCTCTCCTCTGGTCTGTCTCTGAGCATTCTCCTGCTGACGCCGCTGGGTATACTGCAGAGAGAGAGAGAGAGGGGGGGAGGGAGAGACAGAGGGGGAGAGAGAGGGGGGAGAGAAGGAGAGCGAGGGAGAGAAGGAGAGCGAGGGAGAGAAGGAGAGCGAGGGAGAGTCAGCGAGAGAGGGAGGGAGGGGGAGAGGAGGGAGCGAGAGAGGAGGGAGCGAGAGAGAGGAGGGAGCAAGAGAGAGGAGGGAGCAAGAGAGAGGGAGCGAGAGAGAGAGAGAGGAGGGAGCGAGAGAGAGGAGGGAGCGAGAGAGAGGAGGGAGCGAGAGAGAGAGAGGAGGGAGGGGAGAGAGGAGGGAGCGAGAGAGAGGAGGGAGCGAGAGAGAGGAGGGAGCGAGAGAGAGGAGGGAGCGAGAGAGAGAGAGGAGGAGGGAGCGAGAGAGAGAGAGAGGAGGGGAGAGAGAACAGCTATAAAATCCGACAGACATGTCAGACAGGGACGGAGTGATGTGTTGGTATACGACAGTGGAAATCAGTGACCTGATGCGCGTCAGAACATAAAAGTATTTTTAATTTGGGGAGGCAGAGCAGAGGACAGGTTGGTGGTGTAGATGCTAGGACACTACCGCTACCTGCATACACATACAAAGCCTGTCAAGCCTGCCAGAAACTATCACCACAGTATTCCTGTATAACTAGATTCACACGAGAAACGGCTTCTAGGATTCTAGGTTTCACACGAGAAATGGCTTCTAGGTTTCATACGAGAAACGGCTTCTAGGTTTCATACGAGAAATGGCTTCTAGGTTTCACACGAGAAACGGCTTCTAGGTTTCATACGAGAAACGGCTTCTAGGTTTCACACGAGAAACGGCTTCTAGGTTTCATACGAGAAACGGCTTCTAGGGTGATACGAGAAATGCAAACTGGTATTTCGTGCTCCATTCCATACTGCAGCCACCCCTCTACTGGGACACTCACATTACAGTAACATTGTACCAAGTTGATCTGAGGCACGACGGGATCCCTGGTATAGTGGATCAATCAACAGTTATATTATATAGTACCTCTGTCTCAATCAACAGTTATATTATATAGTACCTCTGTCTCCCTGGATCAATCAACAGTTATTATATAGTACCTCTGTCTCCCTGGTATAGTGGATCAATCAACAGTTATATTATATAGTACCTCTGCCTCCCTGGATCAATCAACAGTTATTATATAGTACCTCTGTCTCCCTGGTATAGTGGATCAATCAACAGTTATATTATATAGTACCTCTGCCTCCCTGGTATAGCGGATCAATCAACAGTTATATTATATAGTACCTCTGCATCCCTGGTATAGTGGATCAATCAACAGTTATATTATATAGTACCTCTGTCTCCCTGGTATAGTGGATCAATCAACAGTTATATTATATAGTACCTCTGTCTCCCTGGTATAGCGGATCAATCAACAGTTATATTATATAGTACCTCTGGCTCCCTGGTATAGTGGATCAATCAACAGTTATATTATATAGTACCTCTGTCTCCCTGGATCAATCAACAGTTATATTATATAATACCTCTGTCTCCCTGGTATAGTGGATCAATCAACAGTTATATTATATAGTACCTCTGTCTCCCTGGATCAATCAACAGTTATATTATATAGTACCTCTGTCTCCCTGGATCAATCAACAGTTATATTATATAGTACCTCTGCCTCCCTGGTATAGTGGATCTGTTTAGCAGCTTCCCTGCAGGACAGTCAGGACGAGTCCCAAATAGTACCCGATCTCTTAAATAGTGCACTAGTTTAGATGAAACCCCAGTGGTCTCAGTCTCTCTCTCTCTCACCCACCCTCCCTCCCTCCCCCCCCCCCGTTCCTCTCTGGAGGAGAGGACTCCCTGTGGACGGGGTCTGAACCTAATTCTATAACGCCCCTCTAACACAATCACTGTCCAGGAAGTAGCTTATCTCATTATCAACTACAGTGTGTTGATTACATTTTCCCATCATGATAACAGAATGTGTCTGTGGGTCTCTGTGTGTGTGTGTGTGTGTGTGTGTGTGTGTGTGTGTGTGTGTGTTACCTGGTGTTTCTGCTGCTGTTGCTTGCTGAGGTTACGGCTGTAGGTGTTGTACTTGACAATGTCCTGACTCATATCATCCACTCTGTCCATCAGGAGCTGCAGAGACTTCTCCAGGTGGTTACTGAGGGGAGATGAACACCACATTAGACTACATTCTCCAGGTGGTTACTGAGGGGAGATGAACTACACATTAGATTACATTCTCCAAGTGGTTACTGAGGGGAGATGAACGACACATTAGACTACATTCTCCAGGTGGTTACTGAGGGGAGATGAACTACACATTAGACTACATTCTCCAGGTGGTTACTGAGGGGAGATGAACTACACATTAGACTACATTCTCCAGGTGGTTACTGAGGGGAGATGAACTACACATTCTCCAAGTGGTTACTGAGGGGAGATGAACTACACATTAGACTACATTCTCCAGGTGGTTACTGAGGGGAGATGAACTACACATTAGACTACATTCTCCAGGTGGTTACTGAGGGGAGATGAACTACACATTAGACTACATTCTCCAGGTGGTTACTGAGGGGAGATGAACTACACATTAGACTACATTCTCCAGGTGGTTACTGAGGGGAGATGAACTACACATTAGATTACATTCTCCAGGTGGTTACTGAGGGGAGATGAACTACACATTAGACTACATTCTCCAGGTGGTTACTGAGGGGAGTTGAACTACACATTAGATTACATTCTCCAGGTGGTTACTGAGGGGAGATGAACTACACATTAGTCTACACACTACAGATACTACGAACTGAAAGTGACGTCTGTAGTCCCGAGGGGGACAGGTTCACTCAGCCGTCCGTAGCTCTGCTGTTTCCTCTCTCTCTAAAACAGCCGAGGCCGCAGGACCAGACGGATTACCAGGACGGGTGCTCAAGAGCATACGTTGATCAGCTGGCAAGTGCCTTCACTGACATTTTCAACCTTTCCCTGACCCGGGGTGTAAATACCACAGTGTGTAAATCCTGAATCTGTACGACAGAAGAGGAGAAATAACTTCTCCCAGCCATGAAAGCTGCCGGAGCGGACGGGGACATCGCTTACATCCGCTATGACAGGCTCATTGTCCAACCTACCCTCCTTCCCAGAAGCCTGGAAGGGATGAGACAGCCAAGCCTAGGGGTTCGTAGCTACGGAGAGACAGACAGACAGACAGACAGACAGACAGACAGACAGACAGACAGACAGACAGACAGACAGACAGACAGACAGACAGACAGACAGACAGACAGACAGACAGACAGACAGACAGACAGACAGCTGAATGTATATTTGTTTCTCTTGCGTTGTTTGTTCTTTTCCATATTATGTCTGTCTGTGAGAAGCTACCCAGGAAAGGGCTGATAATAATCCATATTAATATATGTAGCCTTATAAATAAGGTTCTGGAAATCAATAACTTCCTAACATCAGATAATATTCATATATTAGCCTTTTCTGAGAATCACTTCGATAATTCCTTTGATGATACAGCAATACAGCGGATATAACATCTATAGAAGAGACAGGAATGCTTATGGGGGAGGTGTTGCAGTCAGAGCCATATCCCTGTAATGCTTAGAGAAGATCTTATGTCAAGTGTTATTGAAGTGTTGTGGTTGTTGGTTCACCTGCCTCATCTAAAGCCTTTTCTTTAGGGGTGTTGCTGTAGGCCACCAAGTGCTAACAGTCAGTATCTAAATAATATGTGTGAAATGCTTGATAGTGTATGTGATGTAAACAGAGAAGGTCTACTTTCTGGGGGACCTGAATATCAACTGGTTTTCATCAAGCTGTCCGCTCAAGAGGAAGCTTCTCACTGTAACCAGTTCCTGTAATCTGGTTCAGGTTATTAATCAACCTACCAGGATGTTTACAAAACACTACAGGAACAAGATAATCCACATGTATCGATCACATTTCTACTAATACCGTAGAACTTTGTTCTAAAGCTGTATCCGTACCCATTGGACGCAGTGATCACAATATAGTGGCTATATACAGGAAATACAAAGTTCCAACAGCAGGGCCTTAAATAGTATATAAGAGATCATACAAACAGATTTAACTGTGACTCTTATGTGGATGTTGTTAAAAATATGTGTTGATGTGATTAATAAAAGGAGCATCCAGATGCTACTCTTGATGAATATATTAAAATAGCTGTTTTCCCCCCAATTATTGCTAAACATGAACCTGTTTAGAAACTGACTGTTAGACCTGTTAAGGCTCCATGGATTGATGAGGACATAATGAACAACAGTATGGTTGAACGAGATGGGGGCGAAAAGGAGTGGCTGATAAGTCTGGCTGCACATCTGATTGGCTGACTTACTGCAAATTGAGAAATTATACGACTCCACTCATCAAAAGAAGAAGAAACTGTATTATGAAGCCAAGATCAACGATATAAAAAGTACTTTTAAATTAAATTATGGGCAGAAAGACTAAATTTCATTGAAGCAGATGGCTTATTCATCACAAAACCATTTGATGTTGCCAATTATGTTTATGATCATTTCATTGGCAAAGTGGGAAAATTTAGGAGGGTAATGCCACTGAGCAATTGTGCTCATGCATAAAAATAAAAAAAACGAATAATTAAAAGGAAAGCATTGCAAGTTATAAATTTGTTAAGTTAGCGTGGGAGATGTGGAACAATCTATCAATAAGGAACAACGTCCTGGCATTGACAACTTAGAAGGAAAGCTTAGTGAAGATGGTAACTGACTCTATAGACACTCCTATCTGTCATGTCTTTAATCTGAATCTAGAGGGAAGTCTGTCTTCCGTCCGGGCCTGACGACAAAGTCATTCCCGCTACCCAAGACAGGTAAAGCAGCCCTTTAAAACGGTCCTAACAGCAGACCAATCAGCTTGCTGCCAGCTTCTTAGAAAACTGTTTGGGGGGGGGGGGGAGAAGAAAAAAATGTGTTTGACCAAATACAATGCTATTTCTCTGTAAACAAATGAACAACAGTCTTTCGGCGTGCTTATAGAGAAGGGCACTACACATCTACTGCACTGACACAAGTGACTGATGATTGGTTGAAAGAAATGAATAATAAGAAGATTGCCTTGATGTCAGCTTTGCTCACTCTTGGCATTCTCTCAACCAGCTTCATGAGATAGTCACTTGGAATGCATTTCAATTAACAGGTGTGCCTTGTTAAAAGTTAATTTGTCTAATTTCTTTCCGTCTTAATGTGTTTGAGACAATCAGTTTTGTTGTGACAGGGTAGAGCTGGTATACAGAAGATAGCAGCCCTATTTGGTAACAGACCAAGCCCATATTATGGCAAGAACAGCTCAGATAAGCAAAGAGAAACGACACTCCATCATTACTTTAACGACATGAAGGTCAGTCAATACGGAACATTTCAATAAAATTTCTTCAAGTGCAGTCGCATAAACCATCAAGCACTATGATGAAACTGGCTCTCATGAGGACCGCCACAGGAAAGACCCAGAGTTCTCTGCTGCAGAGGATAAGTTCATTAGTTACCAGCCTCAGATTGCAGCCCAAATAAATGCTTCACAGAGTTCAAGTAACAGACACATCTCAACATCAACTGTTCAGAGGAGACTGTGTGAATCAGGCCTTCATGGTCGAATTGCAGCAAAGAAACCACTACTAAAGGACACCAATAAGAAGAAGAGACTTGCTTGGGCCAAGAAACACAAGCAATGGACATTAGACCTGGAAATATGTCCTTTGGTCTGATGAGTCCAAATTTGCGATTTTTGGTTCCAACCGCCATGTCTTTGAGAGACGCAGAGTAGGTGAACGGAGGATCTCCACGTGTGGTACACACACACACACACACACACACACACACACACACACACACACACACACGATTGGGGTCACTTAAAAAAGTCCTTGTTTTTGAAAGAAACGCAACAACAAAAAATGTCCATTAAAATAGCATCAAATTGATCATAAATACAGTGTAGACATTGTTAATGTTGTAAATGACTATTGTAGCTGGAAATTGATGATTTTTTTATGGAATATCTACATAGGTGTACAGAGGCCCATTATCAGCAACCATCACTCGTGTTCCAATGGCACGTTGTGTTAGCTAATCCAAGTTGATCATTTTAAAAGGCTAATTGATCATTAGAAAACCATTTTGCAATTATGTTAGCACATCTGAAAACTGTTGTCCTGATTAAAGAAGCAATAAAACTGGCCTTCTTTAGACTAGTTGAGTATCTGGAGCATCAGCATTTGTGGGTTCGATTACAGGCTCAAAATGTCCAGAAACAAAGACCTTCCTTCTGAAACTCGTCAGTCTATTCTTGTTCTGAGAAATGAAGGCTATTCCATGCGAGAAATTGCCAAGAACCTGAAGATCTCGTACAACGCTGTGTGCTACTCCCTTCACAGAACAGCGCAAACTGGCTCTAACCAGAATAGAAAGAGGAGTGGGAGGCCCCGGCGTACAACTGAACAAGAGGACAAGTACATTAGAGTGTCTAGTTTGTGAAACCGACGCCTCACAAGTCCTCAACTGGCAGCTTCATTAAATAGTACCCGCAAAACACCAGTCTCAACGTCAACAGTGAAGAGGCGACTCCGGGATGCTGGCCTTCTAGGCAGAGTTCCTCTGTCCAGCGTCTGTTCTTCTGCCCATCTTAACCTTTTATTTTTATTGGCCAGTCTGAGATATGTTTTTTTTCTTTGGAACTCTGCCTAGAAGGCCGGCATCCCTGAGTCGCCTCTCCACTGTTGACGTTGAGACTGGTGTTTTGCGGCTACTATTTAATGAAGCTGCCAGTTGAGGACTTGTGAGGCGTCACTACTAAGGGACCAACACTATGGACTAATACCACAACACTATGGACTAATACCACAACACTATGGACTAATACCACAACACCATGGACTAATACCACAACACCATGGACTAATACCACAACACCATGGACTAATACCACAACACCATGGACTAATACCACAACACCATGGACTAATACCACAACACCATGGACTAATACCACAACACCATGGACTAATACCACAACACCATGGACTAATACCACAACACTATGGACTAATACCACAACACTATGGACTAATACCACAACACTATGGACTAATACCACAACACTATGGACTAATACCACAACACTATGGACTAATACCACAACACCATGGACTAATACCACAACACCATGGACTAATACCACAACACCATGGACTAATACCACAACACCATGGACTAATACCACAACACCATGGACTAATACCACAACACCATGGACTAATACCACAACACCATGGACTAATACCACAACACTATACTAATACCACAACACTATGGACTAATACCACAACACTATGGACTAATACCACAACACCATGGACTAATACCACAACACTATGGACTAATACCACAACACTATGGACTACAACCACAACACTATGGACTACAACCACAACACTATGGACTAATACCACAACACTATGGACTAATACCACAACACTATGGACTAATACCACAACACCATGGACTAATACCACAACACCATGGACTAATACCACAACACCATGGACTAATACCACAACACCATGGACTAATACCACAACACCATGGACTAATACCACAACACCATGGACTAATACCACAACACTATGGACTAATACCACAACACTATGGACTAATACCACAACGCCACGGACTAATACCACAACGCCACGGACTAATACCACAACGCCACGGACTAATACCACAACGCCACGGACTAATACCACAAAGCCACGGACTAATACCACAACGCCACGGACTAATACCACAACGCCACGGACTAATACCACAACACCACGGACTAATACCACAACACCACGGACTAATACCACAACACCACGGACTAATACCACAACACCACGGACTAATACCACAACACCACGGACTAATACCACAACACCACGGACTAATACCACAACACCACGGACTAATACCACAACACTATGGACTAATACCACAACACTATGGACTAATACCACAACACCATGGACTAATACCACAACACTATGGACTAATACCACAACACTATGGACTAATACCACAACACCATGGACTAATACCACAACACCATGGACTAATACCACAACACCATGGACTAATACCACAACACCATGGACTAATACCACAACACCATGGACTAATACCACAACACCATGGACTAATACCACAACACCATGGACTAATACCACAACACCATGGACTAATACCACAACACCATGGACTAATACCACAACACCATGGACTAATACCACAACACCATGGACTAATACCACAACACCACGGACGAATACCACAACACCACGGACGAATACCACAACACCATGGACTAATACCACAACACTATGGACTAATACCACAACACCATGGACTAATACCACAACACCATGGACTAATACCACAACACTATGGACTAATACCACAACACTATGGACTAATACCACAACACTATGGACTAATACCACAACACCACGGACTAATACCACAACACCATGGACTAATACCACAACACTATGGACTAATAGAACACAAGAGATCCTCTCTTCTAATAGGCCTACATGCCAACAGGAATGAGATATAATACGGTATAAATAATGGCAAGGACATGTCATGATGACTGTTAAGAGTGACCTGGTTTCAGAAGGAACAAAACATTGTTCTCAGAATATGACAATGACAAATGTGGCCGATGTGAAACTGACAGAGTGGAAATTACATCAAATCTATTACCTGTTAAGATTTGAAGCATCTCTGTCCACACAGACAGAAGGACGAAGCATCTCTGTCCACACAGACAGAAGGACGAAGCATCTCTGTCCACACGGACAGAAGGACGAAGCATCTCTGTCCACACGGACAGAAGGACGAAGCATCTCTGTCCACACGGACAGAAGGACGAAGCATCTCTGTCCACACGGACAGAAGGACGAAGCATCTCTGTCCACACGGACAGAAGGACGAAGCATCTCTGTCCACACAGACAGAAGGACGAAGCATCTCTGTCCACACAGACAGAAGGACGAAGCATCTCTGTCCACACAGACAGAAGGACGAAGCATCTCTGTCCACACGGACAGAAGGACGAAGCATCTCTGTCCACGCGGACAGAAGGACGAAGCATCTCTGTCCACGCGGACAGAAGGACGAAGCATCTCTGTCCACACAGACAGAAGGACGAAGCATCTCTGTTCCACACAGACAGAAGGACGAAGCATCTCTGGTCCACACAGACAGAAGGACGAAGCATCTCTGTCCACGCAGACAGAAGGACGAAGCATCTCTGTCCACGCAGACAGAAGGACGAAGCATCTCTGTCCACGCAGACAGAAGGACGAAGCATCTCTGTCCACGCAGACAGAAGGACGAAGCATCTCTGTCCACGCAGACAGAAGGACGAAGCATCTCTGTCCACACAGACAGGAAGGACGAAGCATCTCTGTCCACACAGACAGAAGGACGAAGCATCTCTGTCCACACAGACAGAAGGACGAAGCATCTCTGTCCACACAGACAGAAGGACGAAGCATCTCTGTCCCAAGACAGACAGGAAGGCCGAAGCATCTCTGTCCACGCGGACAGAAGGACGAAGCATCTCTGTCCACGCGGACAGAAGGACGAAGCATCTCTGTCCACGCGGACAGAAGGACGAAGCATCTCTGTCCACGCGGACAGAAGGACGAAGCATCTCTGTCCACGCGGACAGAAGGACGAAGCATCTCTGTCCACGCGGACAGAAGGACGAAGCATCTCTGTCCACGCGGACAGAAGGACGAAGCATCTCTGTCCACGCGGACAGAAGGACGAAGCATCTCTGTCCACACGGACAGAAGGACGAAGCATCTCTGTCCACACGGACAGAAGGACGAAGCATCTCTGTCCACACGGACAGAAGGACGAAGCATCTCTGTCCACACGGACAGAAGGACGAAGCATCTCTGTCCACACGGACAGAAGGACGAAGCATCTCTGTCCACACGGACAGAAGGACGAAGCATCTCTGTCCACACGGACAGAAGGACGAAGCATCGCACGAGGCAATCTGACAACTTCAGAAAACGATTTGGCCGTGCCAGACATTTCATGGCTAGAATCCACAGCAGGGCCCCACAGGGGAACTATTCATACCCGTTGACTTATTCTACATTTTGTTGCGCTACAGCCTGAATTCAAAATGGATTCCATTTATTTAAAACAAAAAAGGTCACCCATCTTCACACAATACCCCCATAATGAAAAAGTGAAAACATGTTTTTTTGAAAATGAAATATTTAATTTATATAAGTATTCTCACACACACACACACACACACGCGCACGCACACACACACACACACGAGGCAATACTTTGTAAAAGCACTTTAGGCAGTGATTACAGCGGAGAGACTTTCTGGGATGTCTCTAAAAGCTTTCCACACCTGGAGTGTGTAAAACACCACTATTATTTTTTTAATGATTCAAGCTCTGTCAAATTGGTTGTTGATCATTGCCATAGATTTTCAAGTAGATTTAAGTCTAAACTGTAACTCGGCATCTCAGGAATATTCACAGTATTTTTGGTATTCATCTCCAGTGTAGTTTTGGCCTTGTGTTTTAGGTTAATGTCCTGCTGAAATGTGAATTAATCTCCTACTGTCTGGAGGAAAGCAGAACCAGGTTTTCACCTGCGCTTAGCTTCATTAAGTTTTTTTATCCTGAAAAACTCCCTAGTCCTTAGCGATTACAAGCATACCCATAACATGATGCATCCACCACTATGCTAGAAAATATGTAGACTGGTACTCAGTAATGTGTTGTATTTGCCCCAAACATAACACTTTGTATTCAGGACCAAAAATCTATTTGCGTTGCCAAATGTTTTGCAGTATTACTTCAGTGCCTTGTTGCAAACAGGATGCATGTTTTGGAAAAATTGTTAGCTGTCATTTCGGTTAGCATTGTGGAGTAACTATAATGAACAAAAATATAAATGCAACATGTAAAGTGTTGGTCCCATGTTTCATGAACTGAAATAAGATCCCAGAAATGTTCCACGCGCACCAAAAACATCTGAAATTGTGCACAAATATGTTTACATTCCTGTTAGTGAGCATTTCTCCTTTGCCAAGATAATCCATTCACCTGACAGTTGCAGCATATCAAGAAAGTGATTAAACAGCATGATCATTACACAGGTGCACCTTGTGCTGGGGACAATTAAAGGCCACTCTGAAATATTAAAATGTGCAGTTGTGTCACACAACACAATGACACACATGTCTCAAGTTGAGGGAATGTGCAATTGGCATGCTGACTGCAGGAATGACCACCAGAGCTGTTGTCAGAGAATGTAATGTCTGTCAGGAAGACCAGCAGTTCATAACTCACTCAGTCTTCTACATGTTTAATGAGGGACCACTGTTAATCCATTGGATATCAATAATGAAGTGAATACCTAGGATTCATTCCAAATGGCACCCTATTCCCTATATAGGGCTCTCTGGTCAACCAGTAGTGCGCTATATAGGGAATAGGGTGCCATCTATATAGGGAGTAGGGTGCCATCTATATAGGGAGTAGGGTGCCATCTATATAGGGAGTAGGGTGCCATCTATATAGGGAGTAGGGTGCCATCTATATAGGGAAGTAGGGGTGCCATCTATATAGGGAGTAGGGTGCCATCTATATAGGGAATAGGGTGCCATTCTATATAGGGAATAGGGTGCCATCTATATAGGGAATAGGGTGCCATTCTATATAGGGAATAGTGGTGCCATCTATATAGGGAATAGGGTGCCATCTATATAGAGTGCCATCTCATAGGAATAGGGTGCCATTTGGGATGCAACCCGCTCTAAATGGATCAAAGCGCCTCAGAGGGAATCTCAATATCACAGTTAGAGAGGAAGTAGTGAGGGGAAATGGCTTTTATAACACAGAGAGGAAGTAGTGAGGGGGAAATGGCTTTATAACACAGAGAGGAAGTAGTGAGGGGAATGGCTTTTATAACACAGAGAGGAAGTAGTGAGGGGAAATGGCTTTTATAACACAGAGAGGAAGTAGTGAGGGAAATGGCTTTTATAACACAGAGAGGAAGTAGTGAGGGGAAATGGCTTTTATAACACAGAGAGGAAGTAGTGAGGGGAAATGGCTTTTATAACACAGAGAGGAAGTAGTGAGGGGAAATGGCTTTTATAACACAGAGAGGAAGTAGTGAGGGGAAAATGGCTTTTATAACACAGAGAGGAAGTAGTGAGGGGAAATGGCTTTTTAAAACACACCTTCTAGGGCACTAGGATAGACAGCCCCTACCTTCTAGGGCACTAGGATAGACAGCCCCTACCTTCTTGGGCACTAGGATAGACAGCCCCTAGCCCCTACCTTCTAGGGCACTAGGATAGACAGCCCCTAGCCCCTACCTTCTAGGGCACTAGGATATACAGCCCCTAGCCCCTACCTTCTAGGGCACTAGGATAGACAGCCCCTACCTTCTAGGGCACTAGGATAAACAGCCCCTAGCCCCTACCTTCTAGGGCACTAGGATAGACAGCCCCTAACCCCTACCTTCTAGGGCACTAGGATAGACAGCCCCTAACCCCTACCTTCTAGGGCACTAGGATAAACAGCCCCTAGCCCCTACCTTCTAGGGCACTAGGATAGACAGCCCCTAGCCCCTACCTTCTAGGGCACTAGGATAGACAGCCCCTAACCCCTACCTTCTAGGGCACTAGGATAGACAGCCCCTAGCCCCTACCTTCTAGGGCACTAGGATAGACAGCCCCTACCTTCTAGGGCACTAGGATAGACAGCCCCTACCTTCTAGGGCACTAGGATAGACAGCCCCTACCTTCTAGGGCACTAGGATAGACAGCCCCTACCTTCTAGGGCACTAGGATAGACAGCCCCTACCTTCTAGGGCACAAGGATAAACAGCCCCTAGCCCCTACCTTCTAGGGCACTAGGATAGACAGCCCCTAGCCCCTACCTTCTAGGGCACTAGGATAGACAGCCCCTACCTTCTAGGGCACTAGGATAGACAGCCCCTAGCCCCTACCTTCTAGGGCACTAGGATAGACAGCCCCTAACCCCTACCTTCTAGGGCACTAGGATATACAGCCCCTAGCCCCTACCTTCTAGGGCACTAGGATAGACAGCCCCTACCTTCTAGGGCACTAGGATAGACAGCCCCTAGCCCCTACCTTCTAGGGCACTAGGATAGACAGCCCCTACCTTCTAGGGCACTAGGATAGACAGCCCCTACCTTCTAGGGCATTAGGATAAACAGCCCCTAGCCCCTACCTTCTAGGGCACTAGGATAGACAGCCCCTACCTTCTAGGGCACTAGGATAGACAGCCCCTAGCCCCTACCTTCTAGGGCACTAGGATAGACAGCCCCTACCTTCTAGGGCACTAGGATAGACAGCCCCTACCTTCTAGGGCACTAGGATAGACAGCCCCTACCTTCTAGGGCACTAGGATAGACAGCCCCTACCTTCTAGGGCACAAGGATAGACAGCCCCTAGCCCCTACCTTCTAGGGCACTAGGATAGACAGCCCCTACCTTCTAGGGCACAAGGATAGACAGCCCCTACCTTCTAGGGCACTAGGATAGACAGCCCCTAGCCCCTACTTTCTAGGGCACTAGGATAGACAGCCCCTAGCCCCTACCTTCTAGGGCACTAGGATAGACAGCCCCTACCTTCTAAGGCACTAGGATAGACAGCCCCTAGCCCCTACCTTATAGGGCACTAGGATAGACAGCCCCTACCTTCTAGGGCACTAGGATAGACAGCCCCTACCTTCTAGGGCATTAGGATAAACAGCCCCTACCTTCTAGGGCACTAGGATAGACAGCCCCTACCTTCTAGGGCACTAGGATAGACAGCCCCTACCTTCTAGGGCACTAGGATAGACAGCCCCTAGCCCCTACCTTCTAGGGCACTAGGATAGACAGCCCCTACCTTCTAGGGCACTAGGATAGACAGCCCCTACCTTCTAGGGCACTAGGATAGACAGCCCCTACCTTCTAGGGCACTAGGATAGACAGCCCCTACCTTCTAGGGCACTAGGATAGACAGCCCCTACCTTCTAGGGCACTAGGGCACTAGGATAGACAGCCCCTACCTTCTAGGGCACAAGGATAGACAGCCCCTAGCCCCTACCTTCTAGGGCACTAGGATAGACAGCCCCTACCTTCTAGGGCACAAGGATAGACAGCCCCTACCTTCTAGGGCACTAGGATAAACAGCCCCTACCTTCTAGGGCACTAGGATATACAGCCCCTAACCCCTACCTTCTAGGGCACTAGGATAGACAGCCCCTAGCCCCTACCTTCTAGGGCACTAGGATAGACAGCCCCTACCTTCTAGGGCACTAGGATAGACAGCCCCTACCTTCTAGGGCATTAGGATAAACAGCCCCTAGCCCCTACCTTCTAGGGCACTAGGATAGACAGCCCCTACCTTCTAGGGCACTAGGATAGACAGCCCCTACCTTCTAGGGCACTAGGATAGACAGCCCCTAGCCCCTACCTTCTAGGGCACTAGGATAGACAGCCCCTAGCCCCTACCTTCTAGGGCACTAGGATAGACAGCCCCTACCTTCTAGGGCACTAGGATAGACAGCCCCTAGCCCCTACCTTATAGGGCACTAGGATAGACAGCCCCTACCTTCTAGGGCACTAGGATAGACAGCCCCTACCTTCTAGGGCACTAGGATAGACAGCCCCTACCTTCTAGGGCATTAGGATAAACAGCCCCTAGCCCCTACCTTCTAGGGCACTAGGATAGACAGCCCCTACCTTCTAGGGCACTAGGATAGACAGCCCCTACCTTCTAGGGCACTAGGATAGACAGCCCCTAGCCCCTACCTTCTAGGGCACAAGGATAGACAGCCCCTACCTTCTAGGGCACTAGGATAGACAGCCCCTACCTTCTAGGGCACTAGGATAGACAGCCCCTAGCCCCTACCTTCTAGGGCACAAGGATAGACAGCCCCTAGCCCCTACCTTCTAGGGCACTAGGATAGACAGCCCCTACCTTCTAGGGCACTAGGATAGACAGCCCCTAGCCCCTACCTTCTAGGGCACTAGGATAGACAGCCCCTACCTTCTAGGGCACTAGGATAGACAGCCCCTAGCCCCTACCTTCTAGGGCACTAGGATAGACAGCCCCTACCTTCTAGGGCACTAGGATAGACAGCCCCTAGCCCCTACCTTCTAGGGCACTAGGATAGACAGCCCCTACCTTCTAGGGCACTAGGATAGACAGCCCCTAGCCCCTACCTTCTAGGGCACTAGGATAGACAGCCCCTAGCCCCTACCTTCTAGGGCACTAGGATAGACAGCCCCTAGCCCCTACCTTCTAGGGCACTAGGATAGACAGCCCCTAGCCCCTACCTTCTAGGGCACTAGGATAGACAGCCCCTAGCCCCCACCTTCTAGGGCACTAGGATAGACAGCCCCTAGCCCCTACCTTCTAGGGCACTAGGATAGACAGCCGCAGCACCAAGCCACATACCTGCTGGAGAGGTTGAGCAGTTCGTGTTTGTCGGCCACAGCACACTTCTCCTCCAGTTCCCACATCAGAACGTTGATCAGATGGGAGTTCTTGATCACGATGGGAACCTCCTCAAACATGTGTTCAAAACCAATCATGGCCTTCTTCAATCTGGGGAGGAGGGAGAGAAAACAATCACTTCAGTTCAATTCAAAGTCAATTACATTCAATCCAAAGTCAATTACATTTAATCCAGTTCCATTCAAAGTCAATTACATTCAATTCAAAGTCAATGACATTCAACCCAGTTCAATTCAAAGTCAATTACATTCAATCCAGTTCAATTCAAAGTCAGTTACATTCAATTCAAAGTCAATTACATTCAATCCAGTTCAATTCAAAGTCAATTACATTCAATTCAAAGTCAATTACATTCAATCCAGTTCAATTCAAAGTCAATTACATTCAAACAGTTCAATCAAAAGTCAATTACATTCAATCCAGTTCAATTCGATTTGATTGCCAGCTCCACAAAATGTAGTATAATGTACTAATTTGCCATGTGTGTTTATAAAGCTGGATCATATAGACAGCAGTCATGGTAAACTGACAGTAGAGACAACATAACATGACAGTATTGTCTAGTATAAAGCTGGATCATATAGACAGCAGTCATGGTAAACTGACAGTAGAGACAACATAACATAACAGTAGTGTCTAGTATAAAGCTGGATCATATAGACAGTAGAGAACATAACATAGGACAGTATTGTCTAGTCTAATTCAGTGCAGTCTCTCTTCCTGCCTTTCATTTAAAAGATAACAAAAAACAGCAGCTTATAAAACATCAAATACCACCACACGGAAGAACCCATCATAGAAAACTGAAGCACTCCTTTGAAATAATATATTATTCATATTGTCCTCATAATAACGGTGGTGAAATGAGCCTCGCTAGCCGAGCAAATAGAGCTGCTATTGTCCTCCTGGCCTTTCAATCAGCAGCGTATTCAGAGACACTGATGAGGACCCGGTGCATAAAAACAGGGTTCCTAGTCATTATCACAACATAGCCAAACATTATCACAAAACAGAAAAGAACATTTCTTATTGGACAAAATGCAGGTAGTCTCTCGTTGTTTCAGTCTCGTTTTCTCCAACTTGGTGCCTATAATGAACACGACCCAGCAAAACGAAGGAAAAGCTCAACAATGAACTGGACAGAGAGTCAGATAGAGTCAGTGGCTAAGCAACCAGCCAATAAATGAGCAACTGACCCCAGAGGGGAAATAACTACTAGGCTGATACGTAGGTGGGGGGGGGTAGGGAAGGGTGGGGGGGGGGGGGGGTGGGGGGTAGGGGAGGGGGGTAGGGGGGTAGGGAGGGAGGTAGGGTGGGGTGGGGGGGTAGGGAGGGAGGTGGGGGGGTAAGTGAGTAGGTAAAGGTAGGTAGGTAGGTAGGTAGGTAGGTAGGTAGGTAGGTAGAGGTAGGTAGGTAAAGGTAGGTAGGTAGAGGTAGGTAGGTAAAGGTAGGTAGGTAAAGGTAGGTAAGTGGGTAGGTAGGTAGAGGTAGGTAGGTAGGTAGGTAGGTAGGTAGGTAGAGGTAGGTAAGTGGGTAGGTAGGTAAGGGTAGGTAGGTAAGGGTAGGTAGGTAAAGGTAGGTAGGTAAGTGGGTAGGTAAAGGTAGGTAGGTAAGTGGGTAGGTAGGTAGAGGTAGGTAGGTAGGTAGGTAGAGGTAGGTAGGTAAGTGGGTAGATAGGTAGAGGTAGGTAGGTAAGTGGGTAGGTAAGTGGGTAGGTAGGTAGGTAAGGGTAGGTAGGTAAAGGTAGGTAGGTAAGGGTAGGTAGGTAAAGGTAGGTAGGTAAGTGGGTAGGTAAAGGTAGGTAGGTAAGTGGGTAGGTAGGTAGAGGTAGGTAGGTAGGTAGGTAGAGGTAGGTAGGTAAGTGGGTAGATAGGTAGAGGTAGGTAGGTAAGTGGGTAGGTAAGTGGGTAGGTAGGTAGGTAGGTGGGTAGGTAGGTAGGTAGGTAAGTGGGTAGGTAGGTAGAGGTAGGTAGGTAAGTGGGTAGGTAGGTAAGGGTAGGTAGAGGTAGGTAGGTAGGTAGGTAGAGGTAGGTAAAGGTAGGTAGGTAGAGGTAGGTAGGTAAGTGGGTAGGTAGGTAAGGGTAGGTAGGTAGAGGTAGGTAGGTAGGTAAGGGTAGGTAGGTAGAGGTAGGTAGGTAGGTAGGTAGGTAGAGGTAGGTAGGTAAGTGGGTAGGTAGGTAAGGGTAGGTAGGTAGAGGTAGGTAGGTAAGTGGGTAGGTAGGTAAGGGTAGGTAGGTAGAGGTAGGTAAAGGTAGGTAGGTAAAGGTAGGTAGGTAGAGGTAGGTAGGTAGGTAGAGGTAGGTAGGTAAGTGGGTAGGTAGGTAAGGGTAGGTAGAGGTAGGTAGGTAGGTAAGTGGGTAGGTAGGTAGAGGTAGGTAGGTAGGTAGGTAGGTAGGTAGGTAGAGGTAGGTAGGTAAGTGGGTAGGTAGGTAAGGGTAGGTAGGTAGAGGTAGGTAAAGGTAGGTAGGTAAAGGTAGGTAGGTAGAGGTAGGTAGGTAGGTAGAGGTAGGTAGGTAAGTGGGTAGGTAGGTAAGGGTAGGTAGAGGTAGGTAGGTAGGTAAGTGGGTAGGTAGGTAGAGGTAGGTAGGTAAGTGGGTAGGTAAAGGTAGGTAGGTTAGGTAGGTAGGTAGGTAGAGGTAGGTAGGTAAATGTAGGTAGGTAGGTAGAGGTAGGTAGGTAAGTGGGTAGGTAGGTAGAGGTAGGTAGGTAAAGGTAGGTAGGTAAGTGGGTAGGTAAAGGTAGGTAGGTAGAGGTAGGTAGGTAGGTAGAGGTAGGTAAAGGTAGGTAGGTAGAGGTAGGTAAAGGTAGGTAGGTAGAGGTAGGTAGGTAAAGGTAGGTAGGTAAGTGGGTAGGTAAAGGTAGGTAAGTGGGTAGGTAGAGGTAGGTAGGTAGGTAGAGGTAGGTAGGTAAGTGGGTAGGTAGGTAGAGGTAGGTAGGTAAAGGTAGGTAGGTAAGTGGGTAGGTAAAGGTAGGTAAGTGGGTAGGTAGAGGTAGGTAGGTAGGTAGAGGTAGGTAGGTAAGTGGGTAGGTAGGTAGAGGTAGGTAGGTAAAGGTAGGTAGGTAAGTGGGTAGGTGTAGGTAGGTAAGTGGGTAGGTAAAGGTAGGTAGGTAGGTAGAGGTAGGTAGGTAAGTGGGTAGGTAGGTAGAGGTAGGTAGGTAAAGGTAGGTAGGTAAGTGGGTAGGTAAAGGTAGGTAAGTGGGTAGGTAGAGGTAGGTAGGTAAGTGGGTAGGTAAAGGTAGGTAGGTAAGTGGGTAGGTGGAGGTAGGTACGTAAGTGGGTAGGTAGGTAGAGGTAGGTAGGTAGGGGTGGGTAAGTAGGTAGGGGTGGGTAAGTAGGTAGGGGTGGGTAGTAGATGTGTGGGTGGGTAGGTAGGTAGGTGTGTAGGGGTAGGGGGGATGGTAGGGGGGGTAGTAGGTGGGTGGGTAGGGATGGGGGTAGGTAGTAGAGGTTGGCATGGCCAATTAATTAGGGCCGACTTCAAGTTCTCACAACAAATCGGTAATCAGCCTTTTTTGACGCTGATTATAGCCGATTACATTGCACTCCACGAGGAGACTGCGTGGCAGGCTGACCACCTGTTACGCGAGTGCAGCAAGGAGCCAAGGTAAGTTGCTAGCTAGCATTAAACTTATCTTATAAAAAAACAATCAATCTTCACATAATCACCTGTTAACCTAGTAATATCATCAACCATGTGTAGTTAACTAGCTTGTCCTGCGTTGCCTCTTAATTTATCGTTGAATCACAGCCTACTTCAACTTCGCCAGACGGGTGATGATTTAACAAAAGCACATTCGCAAAAAAAGCACAATCGTTGCACCAATGTACCTAACCATAAACAAATGCTTTTCTTAAAATCAATACACAAGTATATATTTTTAAACCGGCATATTTAGTTAAAAGAAATTCATGTTAGTAGGCAATATTAACTAGAGAAATTGTGTCACTTCTCTTGTGTTCAGTGCAAGCAGAGTCAGGGTATATGCAGCAGTTTGGGTCGCCTGGCTCGCTGTGAACTGTGTGAAGACCATTTCTTCCTAACAAAGACCGTAATTAATTTGCCAGAATTGTACATAATAATGACATAACATTGAAGGTTGTGCAATGTAACAGGAATATTTAGACTTAGGGATGCCATCCGTTAGATAAAATACGGAACGGTTCCGTACTTCACTGAAAGAATAAACGTTTGGTTTTTGAAATTATAGTTCCTGGATTTGACCATATTAATGACCTAAGGCTCATATTTCTGTGTTTATTATATTATAATTAAGTCTATGATTTGATATTTGATAGAGCAGTCCGACTGAGCGGTGGTAGGCAACAGCAGGCTCGTAAGCATTCATTCAAACAAAACTTTACTGCGTTTGCCAGCAGCTCTTAGCAATGCTTGAGGCACAGCGCTGTTTATGACTTCAAGCCTATCAACTCCCGAGATCAGGCTGCCTATAAGAACATCCAATAATCAAAAGGTATATGAAATAACAAAATCGCATAGAGAGAAATAGTCCTATAATTCCTATAATAACTACAACCTAAAACTTCTTACCTGGGAATATTGAAGACTCATGTTAAAAGGAACCACCAGCTTTCATATGTTCTGATTAAGGAATTTAAACGTTATCTTTTTACATGGCACATAATACACTTTTCCTTTCTTCTCCAACACTGTTTCTGCATTAATTAAACCAAATCGAACATTTATTTGAGACTAAATAGATTTTCTGTATGTATTATATTAAGTAAAATAAGTGTTCATTCAGTATTGTTGAAATTGTCATTATCACACACACACACACACACACACACACACACACACACACACACACACACACACACATATATACATACATATAAATAAAAACAAAATCGGTCTTTTAACAAATCGTTATTGGCGTTGAAAAATCATATTCGGTCGCCCGCTAGTAGGTAAGTGGGAGTGGGTAGGGGTAGGTGGGAGTGGGTAGGTGGGTAGGTAAGGGTAGGTATTGGTAGGTATGGGGTAAGGGTAAGGGTCGGTAGGTGTGGGTAAAGGTAGGGGTAGGTAGGTAGGTAAGGGTAGGTAGGTGGGTAGATGGGGGTAGGTAGGTAAGGGTCGGTAGGTGGGAGTGGGTAGGGGTAGGTGGGAGTGGGTAGGGGTAGGTGGGAGTGGGTAGGGGTAGGTGGGAGTGGGTAGGGGTAGGTGGAGAGTGGGTAGGGGTAGGTGGGAGTGGGTAGGGGTAGGTGGGAGTGGGTAGGGGTAGGTTGGAGTGGGTAGGGGTAGGTGGGTAAGGGTCGGTAGGTGTGGGTAAAGGTAGGGGTAGGTAGGTAGGCAGGTAAGGGTAGGTGTCGGTAGGTGTGGGGTATGGGTAAGGGGTGGGTAAAGGTAGGGGTAGGTAGGGGTATGTAGGTGGGTAGATGGGGGTAGGTAGGTAAGGGTAGGTAGAGGTAGGTAGGGGTATGTAGGTGGGTAGATGGGGGTAGGTAGGTAGGGGTAGGTAGAGGTATGTAGGTGGGTAGATGGGGGTAGGTAGGTAGGGGTAGGTAGAGGTAGGTAGGGGTATGTAGGTGGGTAGATGGGGGTAGGTAGGTAGGGGTAGGTAGAGGTAGGTAGGGGTATGTAGGTGGGTAGATGGGGGTAGGTAGGTAGGGGTAGGTAGAGGTAGGTAGGGGTATGTAGGTGGGTAGATGGGGGTAGGTAGGTAAGGGTATGTAGAGGTAGGTAGGGGTATGTAGGTGGGTAGATGGGGGTAGGTAGGTAGGGGTATGTAGAGGTAGGTCGGGGTATGTAGGTGGGTAGATGGGTGGGTGGGTAGTTAGGTAGGTGGGTAGGTGGGTAGGTAGGTGTAGGTAAAGGTAGGGCTAGGTAGGTAGATAAAGGTAAGGGTAGGTAGGTAAGTGGGTAGGTAGGGGTAGGTGGGTAGGTAGGTGTAGGTAGGGTAGGTAGGGGTAGGTAAGGGTAGGTAGGTAGGGTAGGTAGGGTAGGTAGGTAGGTAGGTAGGTGTAGGGGTAGGTAGGTAGGTAGGGGTAGGTAGGTAGGGGTAGGTAGGTATGTAGGTAGGGTAGGGTAGGTAGGGGTAGGTAGGTAGGTAGGTAGAGGTAGGTAGGTAGGGGTAGGTAGGTAGGTAGGGTAGGTAGGGGTAGGTAGATAGGTAGGGGTAGGTGGGTAGGTAGGTAGGTAGAGGTAGGTAGGTAGGTAGGGTAGATAGGGGTAGGTAGGTAGGTAGGTAGGGTAGGTAGGTAGGTAGAGGTAGGTAGGGTAGGTAGGGGTAGGTAGGTAGGTAGAGGTAGGTAGGTAGGGGTAGGTAGGTAGGTAGGGTAGGTAGGGGTAGGTAGGTAGGGGTAGGTAGGTAGGGGTAGGTAGGTAGGTAATGGTAGGTAGGTAGGTGGGGTAGGTAGGGATAAGGGTAGGTAGGTAAGGGTAGGTAGGGGTAGGTAGGGTAGGGTAGGGTAGGTAGGGATAAGGGTAGGTAGGGTAGGTAGGTAGGTAGGTAGGGTAGGTAGGGTAGGGTAGGTAGGTAGGGATAAGGGTAGGTAGGTAAGGGTAGGTAGGTAGGTAAGGGTAGGTAGGTAGGTATGTAGGTAAAGGTAGGTAGGTAGGTAAGGGTAGGTAGGTAGGTAATGGTAGGTAGGTAGGTAGGTGTGAACATGAAGAAACTAACTAACTACAGAATAAGGAGAAATCCAAGCCAAAGCAAACACTTCCTAATATTGACTAAGTGCACCTATTTTAAAATCCAAAAGCAGTTTATTTTCTAGTCAATTTAATACCAGTCTGTTGGGATTCCATTTTTCATAAACTCAGCGTGTGGGAACTCAGAGCTATTTGAAATGTCTCCCTCTCATTACGCTGTATTCAGATGCAGTTTAAAATCAATGGCCGGCAGCCTGAGGGTCAAAGCCAGCCAGGCAGCAGATCAACGCGGCAGTAGAGTTGTTTGACAGCCCCAACACACACTAGTTATAAACCCCAATCATCACATCACTAAGAGCCTCTGATGAGGCTGTCCCTGCCCATGGGGAAAATAACATCACGCACTGGAATCTATTGAAGGGACTTTCAAAAGCACCGCATTGATGCTGAATTCTTATCAGGAAAGGTGCAGTTGGTATTTGTGCCTTTGTGTGTCTCTCTGTGCGTGTGTGTGTGTGTGTGTGTGTGTGTGTGTGTGTGTGTGTGTGTGTGTGTGTGCTCGTGGTATTGATGGCCTTTAGCAATTCTCATCCAGCTTCTGAAGTGGAGCTTGGTGCCTGTGTGGTGTGTGTGTGGTGTGTGGTGTGTGGTGTGTGGTGTGTGTGTGTGTGTGTGTTATTGATGGCCTTTAGCAATTCTCATCCAGCTTCTGAAGTGGAGCTTGGTGCCTGTGTGGTGTGTGTGGTGTGTGTGGTGTGTGGTGTGTGTGGTGTGTGTGGTGTGTGGTGTGTGTGGTGTCTGTGTGTGTCTGTGTGTGTCTGTGTGTGTCTGTGTGTGTCTGTGTGTGTCTGTGTGTGTGTGTGTGTGTGTGTCTGTGTGTGTCTGTGTCTGTGTGTGTCTGTGTCTGTGTCTGTGTGTGTCTGTGTGTGTGTGTGTCTGTGTCTGCGTGTGTGTGTCTGCGTGTGTGTGTCTGCGTGTGTGTGTCTGCGTGTGTGTGTCTGCGTGTGTGTGTCTGCGTGTGTGTGTCTGCGTGTGTGTGTCTGCGTGTGTCTGCGTGTGTCTGCGTGTGTCTGCGTGTGTCTGCGTGTGTCTGCGTGTGTCTGCGTGTGTCTGCGTGTGTCTGCGTGTGTCTGCGTGTGTCTGCGTGTGTCTGCGTGTGTCTGCGTGTGTCTGTGTCTGTGTCTGCGTGCGTGTGCGTGCGTCTGCGTGCGTCTGCGTGCGTCTGCGTGCGTCTGCGTGCGTCTGCGTGTGTCTGCGTGTGTCTGCGTGTGTCTGCGTGTGTCTGCGTGTGTCTGCGTGTGTCTGCGTGTGTCTGCGTGTGTCTGCGTGTGTCTGCGTGTGTCTGCGTGTGTCTGCGTGTGTCTGCGTGTGTCTGCGTGTGTCTGCGTGTGTCTGTGTGTGTGTGAGCTCACCCCTCTGCTGAGAAGTCCTTCTCCTTGCAGATCTCCATCAGTTTGGGTGTTAACCTGTAAGCCTTCAGGGACAGGGAGCCCTGGGCGGTCTTAATGGGATCTAGTGGGGAGGGAGTGAGAGGGGCAGGGGGAGAGAGAGCAAACGAGGGAGAGGGGGCGGGGGGGGGGGAGAGAGCAAGCAGCAGGGGGAGAGAGAGCAAACGAGGGAGAGAGGGGCAGGGGGAGAGAGAGCAAACGAGGGAGAGAGGGGCAAGGGGAGAGAGAGCAAACGAGGGAGAGAGGGGCAAGGGGAGAGAGAGCAAACGAGGGAGAGAGGGGCAAGGGGAGAGAGAGCAAACGAGGGAGAGAGGGGCAAGGGGAGAGAGAGAGAGGGGGCAGGGGGGAGAGAGCAAACGAGGGAGAGAGGGGCAAGGAGGGAGAGAGAGAGAGGGGGCAGAAGGGAGAGAGAGAGAGAGAGAAAGAAAGAGAGAGCGAGCAAGGGAGAGAAAGCGAGGGAGAGAAACAGATGTTAAGATTAAAACAAAGGTCTAACATTCTATTAAGTGGTTCTCTTACAATTTGGGACAACACACCATAAGACCTAACACATTCACCACGTTTAGCATCTAGAGAGAAACGCCATGTATAGAATCTAGAGAGAAACATCATGTATAGAATCTAGAGAGAAACACCATGTATAGAATCTAGAGAGAAACGCCATGTATAGAATCTAGAGAGAAACACCATGTATAGAATCTAGAGAGAAACACCATGTATAGAATCTAGAGAGAAACACCATGTATAGAATCTAGAGAGAAACACCATG
The DNA here is from genome assembly GCF_901001165.1 of Salmo trutta. Classification (NCBI taxonomy): domain Eukaryota; kingdom Metazoa; phylum Chordata; class Actinopteri; order Salmoniformes; family Salmonidae; genus Salmo; species Salmo trutta. The sequence continues at coordinate 689,804 of NW_021822992.1, forward strand.
TATAGAATCTAGAGAGAAACACCATGTATAGAATCTAGAGAGAAACACCGTGTATAGAATCTAGAGAGAAACACCATGTATAGAATCTAGAGAGAAACACCATGTATAGAATCTAGAGAGAAACACCATGTATAGAATCTAGAGAGAAACACCATGTATAGAATCTAGAGAGATGAGAGAAACACCATGTATAGAATCTAGAGAGAAACACCATGTATAGAATCTAGAGAGATGAGAGAAACACCATGTATAGAATCTAGAGAGAGGAGAAAAACACCATGTATAGAATCTAGAGAGAAACACCATGTATAGAATCTAGAGAGATGAGAGAAACACCATGTAAAAATTTCATGATTTTTTTTGTTCTTCCTAAACCAGGATTCAGACACGGCTAGGACATCCGGGTTGGCAGACTGTGCTAAAGCAGTGAATAAAACAAACTTAGGGAAGAGGCTTCTGATGTTAACATGCATGAAACCAAGGCTTTTACGGTTACAGAAGTCAGCAATATGAGAGCGCCTGGGGAATGGGAGTGGAGCCAGGCGCTGCAGGGCCTGGATTCACCTCTACGTCACCAGAGGAACAGAGAAGGAGGAGGATAAGGATAAGGGTACGACTAAAGGCTATAAGAACTTGTCATCTAGTGCGTTCGGAATATAGAGCAAAGGGAGCAGGTTTCTGGGCTCGGAAGAATAGATTCAAGGCATAATGTACAGACACAGGTATGGTAGGATGTGAATACAGTGGAGGTAAACCTAGGCATTGAATGACGATGAGAGACGTTTTGTCTCTAGAGATATCATTCAGACCAGGTGAGGTCACTGCATGTGTAGGATGTGAAACAACAGCTAAGGTATATTGAGCAGGGATGGAGGCTCTACAGTGAAATAAGACAGTAATCACTAACCAAAACAGCAAATGGACAAGGCATATTGACATTAGGGAGAAGCATGCGTAGCCGAGAGATCATAGCGACCAGCGGGTAGCTAGGCGGACCGGAGACACGGCGATTCAGAAAGCTAGCGGGCCGAGGCTAGCAGAAGGGAGACGTCGCGACGGTAGGGTCTGCTGTAGCCCCCTCTGGCGGTTACGTCGGCGGACCAGTCGTGATGGATTGAAAGCTAGCGGGCCGAGGCTAGCAGAAGGGGGACGTCGCGACGGTAGGGTCTGCTGTAGCCCCCTCTGGCGGTTACGTCGGCGGACCAGTCGTGATGGATCGAAAGCTAGCGGGCCGAGGCTAGCAGAAGGGAGACGTCGCGACGGTAGGGTCTGCTGTAGCCCCCTCTGGCGGTTACGTCGGCAGACCAGTCGTGATGGATCGAAAGCTAGCGGGCCGAGGCTAGCAGAAGGGAGACGTCGCGACGGTAGGGTCTGCTGTAGCCCCCTCTGGCGGTTACGTCGGCCGACCAGTCGTGATGGATCGGCAGGGCTAGGCAGTAAAAGGGTCCAGGCCAATTGACAGAATAGGTATCGGAGCCCAAGAAACTGGCTGATGGACCTCTTCAGTTAACAGTCCGATATGCTCTAGACAGCTAGCGGGCTGCGGCTAGCAGGCTAGCGGATGGCCCTTCGGGGGAAGTCACGATGGAGGACATGTAGTCTACACGCCATAGAAACACAATGGAATTTCCACCGCATACTACAATTCCCAGAGTACATTTCACTTCCCAGGGTGCAATGCTCCGCCCAGGGCTGCTGACTGGCTATTGGCTACTGCTAGCAAGCCCAGACAAACATGAAGCAGTCTACATACAGTATATTGTTGTCAAGTTATGAGTGTATTTCACATTACTTTTGGGTTGTGTAATCATATTATAATGCTCACATGTGACGCGAGCCTACCAGACGAGCTAAATGCCTTTTATGTTCGCTTCGAGGCAAGCAACATTGAAGCATGCATGAGAGCATCAGCTGTTCCAGATGACAGTGTGATCACGCTCTCCGTAGGAAGACCTTATTAAACAGGTCAACATTCACAAATCCAAAGAGGCCCGACGGATTACCAGGACGTGTACTCAAAGCATACGCGGACCAACTGGCAAGAGTCTTCACTGACATTTTCAATCTCTCCCTGTCTGAGTCTGTAATACCTACATGTTTCAAGCAGACCACCATAGTCCCTGTGCCCAAGAAAGCGAAGGTAACCTGTCTAAATGACTACCGCCCCGTAGCACTCACATTGGTAGCCATGAAGTGCTTTGAAAGTCTGGTCATGGCTCACATCAACACCAGAATGCCGGAAACTCTAGACCCACTCCTATTCGCATACCGCCCCAACAGATTCACAGATTACGCAATCTCTATTGCACTCCACACTGGCCCTTTCCCACCTGGACAAAAGGAACACCTATGTGAGAACGCTATTCATTGACTACAGCTCAGCGTTCAACACCATAGTGCCCTCAAAGCTCATCACTAAGCTAAGGACCCTGGGACTAAACACCTCCCTCTGCAACTGGATCCTGGACTTCCTGACGGGCCGCCCCCAGGTGGTAAGGGTAGACAACAACACATCTGCCACGCTGATCCTCAACACAGTGGCCCCTCAGGGGTGCGTGCTCAGTCCCCTCCTGTACTCCCTGTTCACCCACGACTGCGCGGCCGTGCACGACTCCAACACCATCATTCTATTTGTTGACGACACAACAGTGGTAGGTCTGATTACCGACAACGATGGGACAGCCTATAGGGAGGAGGTCAGAGACCTGGCCTGGTGGTGCCAGGACAACAACCTCTCCCTCAACGTGATCAAGACAAAGGAGCTGATCGTGGACTACAGGAAACGGAGGGCCGAACAGGCCCCCATTAACATCAACGGGGCTGTAGTGGAGCGGGTCGAGAGTTTCAAGTTCCTTGGTGTCCACAACACCAACCAACTATCATGGTCCAAGCACACCAAGACAGGAAGAGGGCACGACAAAACCTATTCCCCCTCAGAAGACTGAAAAGATTTGACAAGGGTCCCCAGATCCTCAAAAGGTTCTACAGCTGCACCATCGAGAGCATCCTGACCGGTTGCATCACCGCCTGGTATGGCAACTGCTCGGCATCTGACCATAAGGCGCTACAGAGGGTAATGCGAACTGCCCAGTACATCACTGGGGCCAAGCTTCCTGCCATCAAGGACCTATATAATAGGCTGTGTCGCTGTTTACTCTCTACGCATAGTCACCTGTACCCCCGCACATTGACTCGGTACCGGTACCCCCTGTATATAGCCTCCACATTGACTCGGTACCGGGTACCCCCTGTATATAGCCTCCACATTGACTCGGTACCGGTACCCCCTGTATATAGCCTCCACATTGACTCGGTACCGGTACCCCCTGTATATAGCCTCCACATTGACTCTGTACCGGTACACCCTGTATATAGCCTCCACATTGACTCTGTACCGGTACCCCCTGTATATAGCCTCCACATTGACTCTGTACCGGTACCCCCTGTATATAGCCTCCACATTGACTCAGTACTGGTACCCCCTGTATATAGCCTCCACATTGTTATGTAATTGTCTTGTGTGTTACTTTTTGATTTTAATTATTTTCACTTCCGTTTACTTAGTAAATATTTTCTTAACCAACAGCTGCATCGTTGGTTAAGGGCTTGTAAGTCAGCATTTCACTGTAAGGTCTACTACACCTGTTGTATTCAGCATTTCTCTGTAAGGTCTACTACACCTGTTGTATTCAGCATTTCACTGTAAGGTCTACTACACCTGTTGTATTCAGCATTTCACTGTGAGGTCTACTACACCTGTTGTATTCAGCATTTCACTGTAAGGTCTACTACACCTGTTGTATTCAGCATTTCACTGTAAGGTCTACTACACCTGTTGTATTCAGTATTTCTCTGTAAGGTCTACTACACCTGTTGTATTCAGCATTTCACTGTGAGGTCTACTACACCTGTTGTATTCAGCATTTCACTGTAAGGTCTACTACACCTGTTGTATTCAGCATTTCACTGTAAGGTCTACTACACCTGTTGTATTCAGCATTTCACTGTAAGGTCTACTACACCTGTTGTATTCAGCATTTCTCTGTGAGGTCTACTACACCTGTTGTATTCAGCATTTCACTGTGAGGTCTACTACACCTGTTGTATTCAGCATTTCACTGTGAGGTCTACTACACCTGTTGTATTCAGCATTTCACTGTGAGGTCTACTACACCTGTTGTATTCAGCATTTCACTGTAGGTCTACTACACCTGTTGTATTCAGCATTTCACTGTAAGGTCTACTACACCTGTTGTATTCAGCATTTCACTGTAAGGTCTACTACACCTGTTGTATTCAGCATTTCACTGTGAGGTCTACTACACCTGTTGTATTCAGCATTTCACTGTAAGCTCTACTACACCTGTTGTATTCAGTATTTCACTGTAAGGTCTACTACACCTGTTGTATTCAGCATTTCTCTGTAGGTCTACTACACCTGTTGTATTCAGCATTTCACTGTAAGGTCTACTACACCTGTTGTATTCAGCATTTCACTGTGAGGTCTACTACACCTGTTGTATTCAGCATTTCACTGTAAGGTCTACTACACCTGTTGTATTCAGCATTTCACTGTGAGGTCTACTACACCTGTTGTATTCAGCATTTCACTGTGAGGTCTACTACACCTGTTGTATTCAGCATTTCACTGTAAGGTCTACTACACCTGTTGTATTCAGTATTTCTCTGTAAGGTCTACTACACCTGTTGTATTCATCATTTCACTGTAAGGTCTACTACACCTGTTGTATTCAGCACCTGTTGTATTCACATTTCTCTGTAAGGTCTACTACCACCTGTTGTATTCCAGCATTTCACTATAAGGTCTACTACACCTGTTGTATTCAGCATTTCACTGTAAGGTCTACTACACCTGTTGTATTCAGCATTTCTCTGTAAGGGTCTACTACACCTGTTTGTATTCAGCATTTCACTGTGAGTCTACGTACACCTGGTGTATTCAGTATTTCACTGTAAGGTCTACTAGCACCTGTTGTATTCAGCATTTCACTGTAGGTCTACTACACCTGTTGTATTCAGCATTCACTGTAATGTCTACTACCCTGTGGTATTCAGCATTTCTCTGTAAGGTCTACTACACCTGTTGTATTCAGCATTTCACTGTGAGGTCATATCTACACACCTGTTGTATTCAGCATTTCACTGTGAGGTTTACTACACCTGTTGTATTCAGCTTTCACTGTAAGGTCTACTACACCTTGCTTGTATATCAGTATTCACTGTAAGGTCTACTACACCTGTTGTATTCGACATTTCACTGTAAGGTCTACTACACCTGTTGTATTCAGCATATTCACTGTAAGTTCTACTACAACCTGTTGTATTCAGCATTTCACTGTAAGGTCTACTACACCTGTTGTATTCAGCATTTCACTGTAAGGTCTACTACACCTGTTGTATTCAGCATTTCACTGTAAGGTCTACTACACCTGTTGTATTCAGCATTTCACTGTAAGTTCTACTACACCTGTTGTATTCAGCATTTCACTGTAAGGTCTACTACACCTGTTGTATTCAGCATTTCACTGTGAGGTCTACTACACCTGTTGTATTCAGCATTTTCACTGTAAGGTCTACTACACCTGTTGTATTCAGCATTTCACTGTAAGGTCTACTACACCTGTTGTATTCAGCATTTCACTGTAAGGTCTACTACACCTGTTGTATTCAGCATTTCACTGTGAGGTCTACTACACCTGTTGTATTCAGCATTTCACTGTAAGGTCTACTACACCTGTTGTATTCAGCATTTCACTATAAGGTCTACTACACCTGTTGTATTCAGCATTTCACTGTAAGGTCTACTACACCTGTTGTATTCAGCATTTCACTGTAAGGTCTACTACACCTGTTGTATTCAGCATTTCTCTGTAAGGTCTACTACACCTGTTGTATTCAGCATTTCACTGTAAGGTCTACTACACCTGTTGTATTCAGCATTTCACAGTGAGGTCTACCTACACCTGTTGTATTCAGCACATGTGACTAAATTTAGTAGAATAACAATAATGTTACAATGCAAATATCACGTGTAAAATAGCTAATCCTCCCTTGCACTGCTTCGGTTCACCTTTTTAGCGTCGTTGTTTCGGTGGGCCGGACCCTCAATCTGCTCTGAAAGCAAAGTATTCCCCTAGTTGGCATCTGGAACCAGTTATACCAAGTGGAGTTATGCTGTTTGAGTTGGAAGAAGCCATGCTGTGGGTATTCTCTCTTCTAGCGTGCACAAGCAGCCTGGCTAGCTCACTACTGCCCCCTAGAGAACATTCAGACAAATGACCAGACGGACTCCATCCTCTCAATCCTTATATGATATGAGACACATTTGACAGAAGTACCGAATTTAACAAAAAAAAATTATAATACCGAACCGTTTTTTTTCATGTTTTAGTATCGGAAGATGTATCCAAGTTTCAGTATACCGTGCAACACTACTGACAAGTAAACATAAATATTATTTGTTTACTTCACAGATGGGAAAGATTAAAGTTGACTTTGATTCCTACACGTCAATGAATCCAGTTTGAGTCATACATGTTAATGAACCAGGTGTTATAAAAGCCATTTCCCCTCACTACTTCCTCTCTGTGTTATAAAAGCCATTTCCCCTCACTACTTCCTCTCTGTGTTATAAAAAGCCATTTCCCTCACTACTTCCTCTCTGTGTTATAAAAAGCCATTTCCCCTCACTACTTCCTCTCTGTGTTATAAAAAGCCATTTCCCCTCACTACTTCCTCTCTGTGTTATAAAAAGCCATTTCCCCTCACTACTTCCTCTCTGTGTTATAAAAAGCCATTTCCCCTCACTACTTCCTCTCTGTGTTTTAAAAAGCCATTTCCCCTCACTACTTCCTCTCTGTGTTATAAAAGCCATTTCCCCTCACTACTTCCTCTCTGTGTTATAAAAAGCCATTTCCCCTCACTACTTCCTCTCTGTGTTATAAAAGCCATTTCCCCTCACTCTTACTATAAAGCATTCACTCTTCTCTGTGTTATAAAAGCCATTTCCCCTCACTACTTCCTCTCTGTGTTATAAAAGCCATTTCCCCTCACTACTTCCTCTCTGTGTTATAAAAAGCCATTTCCCCTCACTACTTCCTCTCTGTGTTATAAAAAGCCATTTCCCCTCACTACTTCCTCTCTGTGTTATAAAAAGCCATTTCCCCTCACTACTTCCTCTCTGTGTTATAAAAAGCCATTTCCCCTCACTACTTCCTCTCTGTGTTATAAAAAGCCATTTCCCCTCACTACTTCCTCTCTGTGTTATAAAAGCCATTTCCCCTCACTACTTCCTCTCTGTGTTATAAAAGCCATTTCCCCTCACTACTTCCTCTCTGTGTTATAAAAGCCATTTTCCCCTCACTACTTCCTCTCTGTGTTATAAAAGCCATTTCCCCTCACTACTTCCTCTCTGTGTTATAAAAGCCATTTCCCCTCACTACTTCCTCTCTGTGTTATAAAAGCCATTTCCCTCACTACTTCCTCTCTGTGTTATAAAAGCCATTTCCCCTCACTACTTCCTCTCTGTGTTATAAAAAGCCATTTTCCCCTCACTACTTCCTCTCTGTGTTATAAAAGCCATTTCCCCTCACTACTTCCTCTCTGTGTTATAAAGCCATTTCCCCTCACTACTTCCTCTCTGTGTTATAAAAGCCATTTCCCCTCACTACTTCCTCTCTGTGTTATAAAAAGCCATTTCCCCTCACTACTTCCTCTCTAACTGTGATAATTGAGATTCCTCTGAGGCGCTTTGATCCATTTAGAGCGGGTTGCATCCCAAATGGCACCCTATTCCCTATATAAATGGCACCCTATTCCCTATATAGATGGCACCCTATTCCCTATATAGATGGCACCCTATTCCCTATATAGATGGCACCCTATTCCCTATATAGATGGCACCCTATTCCCTATATAGATGGCACCCTACTCCCTATATAGATTGCACCCTACTCCCTATATAGATGGCACCCTATTCCCTATATAGATGGCACCCTATTCCCTATATAGATGGCACCCTATTCCCTATATAGCGCACTACTGGTTGACCAGAGAGCCCTATATAGGGAATAGGGTGCCATTTGGAATGAATCTTAGGTATTGACTTCATTATTGATATCCAATGGATTAACAGTGGTCCCTCATTAAACATGAAGAAGACTGAGTTATGAACTGCTGGTCTTCCTGACAGACATTAAATTCTCTGACAACAGCTCTGGTGGTCATTCCTGCAGTCAGCATGCCAATTGCACATTCCCTCAACTTGAGACATGTGTGTCATTGTGTTGTGTGACACAACTGCACATTTTAATATTTCAGAGTGGCCTTTAATTGTCCCCAGCACAAGGTGCACCTGTGTAATGATCATGCTGTTTAATCACTTTCTTGATATGCTGCAACTGTCAGGTGAATGGATTATCTTGGCAAAGGAGAAATGCTCACTAACAGGAATGTAAACATATTTGTGCACAATTTCAGATGTTTTTGGTGCGCGTGGAACATTTCTGGGATCTTATTTCAGTTCATGAAACATGGGACCAACACTTTACATGTTGCATTTATATTTTTGTTCATTATAGTTACTCCACAATGCTAACCGAAATGACAGCTAACAATTTTTCCAAAACATGCATCCTGTTTGCAACAAGGCACTGAAGTAATACTGCAAAACATTTGGCAACGCAAATAGATTTTTGGTCCTGAATACAAAGTGTTATGTTTGGGGCAAATACAACACATTACTGAGTACCAGTCTACATATTTTCTAGCATAGTGGTGGATGCATCATGTTATGGGTATGCTTGTAATCGCTAAGGACTAGGGAGTTTTTCAGGATAAAAAAAACTTAATGAAGCTAAGCGCAGGTGAAAACCTGGTTCTGCTTTCCTCCAGACAGTAGGAGATTAATTCACATTTCAGCAGGACATTAACCTAAAACACAAGGCCAACACTACACTGGAGATGAATACCAAAAATACTGTGAATATTCCTGAGATGCCGAGTTACAGTTTAGACTTAAATCTACTTGAAAATCTATGGCAATGATCAACAACCAATTTGACAGAGCTTGAATCATTAAAAAAATAATAGTGGTGTTTTACACACTCCAGGTGTGGAAAGCTTTTAGAGACATCGCAGAAAGTCTCTCCACTGTAATCACTGCCTAAAGTGCTTTTACAAAGTATTGCCTCGTGTGTGTGTGTGTGTGTGTGTGTGTGTGTGTGTGTGTGTGTGTGTGTGTGTGTGTGTGTGTGTGTGTGTGTGTGTGTGTGTGTGAGAATACTTATATAAATTAAATATTTCATTTTCAAAAAAACATGTTTTCACTTTTTCATTATGGGGGTATTGTGTGAAGATGGGTGACCTTTTTTTGTTTTAAATAAATGGAATCCATTTTGAATTCAGGCTGTAGCGCAACAAAATGTAGAATAAGTCAACGGGTATGAATAGTTCCCCTGTGGGGCCCTGCTGTGGATTCTAGCCATGAAATGTCTGGCACGGCCAAATCGTTTTCTGAAGTTGTCAGATTGCCTCGTGCGATGCTTCGTCCTTCTGTCCGTGTGGACAGAGATGCTTCGTCCTTCTGTCCGTGTGGACAGAGATGCTTCGTCCTTCTGTCCGTGTGGACAGAGATGCTTCGTCCTTCTGTCCGTGTGGACAGAGATGCTTCGTCCTTCTGTCCGTGTGGACAGAGATGCTTCGTCCTTCTGTCCGTGTGGACAGAGATGCTTCGTCCTTCTGTCCGTGTGGACAGAGATGCTTCGTCCTTCTGTCCGTGTGGACAGAGATGCTTCGTCCTTCTGTCCGTGTGGACAGAGATGCTTCGTCCTTCTGTCCGTGTGGACAGAGATGCTTCGTCCTTCTGTCCGTGTGGACAGAGGTGCTTCGTCCTTCTGTCCGTGTGGACAGAGGTGCTTCGTCCTTCTGTCCGTGTGGACAGAGGTGCTTCGTCCTTCTGTCCGTGTGGACAGAGGTGCTTCGTCCTTCTGTCCGTGTGGACAGAGGTGCTTCGTCCTTCTGTCCGCGTAGACAGAGGTGCTTCGTCCTTCTGTCCGCGTAGACAGAGGTGCTTCGTCCTTCTGTCCGTGTGGACAGAGATGCTTCGTCCTTCTGTCCGTGTGGACAGAGATGCTTCGTCCTTCTGTCTGTGTGGACAGAGATGCTTCGTCCTTCTGTCTGTGTGGACAGAGATGCTTCGTCCTTCTGTCTGTGTGGACAGAGATGCTTCGTCCTTCTGTCTGTGTGGACAGAGATGCTTCGTCCTTCTGTCCCGATACAGATGGCACCCCGTTCCCAATACAGATGGCACCCCGTTCCCTATACAGATGGCACCCCGTTCCCTATACAGATGGCACCCCGTTCCCGATACAGATGGCACCCCGTTCCCGATACAGATGGCACCCCGTTCCCGATACAGATGGCACCCCGTTCCCGATACAGATGGCACCCCGTTCCCGATACAGATGGCACCCCGTTCCCGATACAGATGGCACCCCGTTCCCGATACAGATGGCACCCCGTTCCCGATACAGATGGCACCCCGTTCCCGATACAGATGGCACCCCGTTCCCGATACAGATGGCACCCCATTCCCAAAATAGATGGCACCCTATTCCCTATATAGATGGCACCATGTTCCCTATATAGATGGCACCATGTTCCCTATATAGATGGCACCGTTCCCTATATAGATGGGACCCTATATAGAGATGGCACCCTATTCCCTATATAATTGGCACCCTATTCCCTATATAGATGGCACCCTATTCCCTATATAGATGGCACCCTATTCCCTATATAGATGCACCCTATTCCCTATATAGATGGCACCCTATATATAGATGGCACCCTATTCCTTGTATAGATGGCACCCTAGATAGTTGGCACCCTATTCCCTATATAGATGGCACCCTATATAGATGGCACCCTATTCCCTATATAATTGACACCCTATATAGATGGCACCCTATTCCCTATATAGATGGCACCCTACTCCCTATATAGATGGCACCCTACTCCCTATATAGATGGCACCCTATTCCCTATATAGATGGCACCCTATAAAGTTGGCACCCTATTCCCTATATAGATGGCACCCTAATCCCTATGTAGATGGCACCCTATTCCCTATATAGATGGCACACTATTCCCTACATAGATGGCACACTATTCCCTACATAGATGGCACCCTATTCCCTACATAGATGGCACCCTATTCCCTACATAGACTATTCCCTATATAGATGGCACCCTATTCCCTACATAGATGGCACCCTATTCCCTATATAGACTATTCCCAATATAGATGGCACTCTATACTCTATATAGATGGCACCCTATTCCCTATATAGATGGCACCCTATTCCCTATATAGATGGCACCCTATTCCCTATATAGATGGCACCCTATTCCCTATATAGATGGCACACTATATAGATGGCACCCTATTCCCTATATAGATGGCACCCTATTCCCTATATAGATGTCACCCTATTCCCTATATAGATGGCACTCTATATAGATGGCACCCTATTCCCTATATAGATGGCACCCTATTCCCTATAGAGATGGCACCCTATTCCCTATATAGATGGCACTCTATATAGATGGCACCCTATTCCCTATATAGATGGCACTCTATATAGATGGCACCCTATTCCCTATATAGATGGCACTCTATATAGATGGCACCCTATTCCCTATATAGATGGCACCCTATTCCCTATATAGATGGCACCCTATTCCCTATATAGATGGCACCCTATTCCCTATATAGATGGCACCCTATTCCCTATATAGATGGCACCCTATTCCCTATATAGATGGCACCCTACTCCCTATATAGATGGCACCCTACTCCCTATATAGATGGCACCCTATTCCCTATATAGATGGCACCCTATTCCCTATATAGATGGCACCCTATTCCCTATATAGATGGCACCCTACTCCCTATATAGATGGCACCCTATACCCTTTATAGATGGCACCCTATTCCCTATAGAGATGGCACCCTATTCCATATATAGATGGCACACTATATAGATGGCACCCTATTCCCTATATAGATGGCACTCTATATAGATGGCACCCTATTCCCTATATAGATGGCACTCTATATAGATGGCACCCTATTCCCTATATAGATGGCACCCTATTCCCTATATAGATGGCACCCTATTCCCTATATAGATGGCACCCTATACCCTTTATAGATGGCACCCTATTCCCTATAGAGATGGCACCCTATTCCCTATATAGATGGCACCCTACTCCCTATATAGATGGCGCCCTATTCCCTATATAAATGGCACCCTATACCCTTTATAGATGGCACCCTTTTCCCGATATAGATGGCACCCTATTCCCTATTCCCTATATAGATGGCACTCTATATAGATGGCACCCTATTCCCTATATAGATGGCACTCTATATAGATGGCACCCTATTCCCTATATAGATGGCACCCTATTCCCTATAGAGATGGCACCCTATTCCCTATATAGATGGCACTCTATATAGATGGCACCCTATTCCCTATATAGATGGCACTCTATATAGATGGCACCCTATTCCCTATATAGATGGCACTCTATATAGATGGCACCCTATTCCCTATATAGATGGCACCCTATTCCCTATATAGATGGCACCCTATTCCCTATATAGATGGCACCCTATTCCCTATATAGATGGCACCCTATTCCCTATATAGATGGCACCCTATTCCCTATATAGATGGCACCCTACTCCCTATATAGATGGCACCCTACTCCCTATATAGATGGCACCCTATTCCCTATATAGATGGCACCCTATTCCCTATATAGATGGCACCCTATTCCCTATATAGATGGCACCCTACTCCCTATATAGATGGCACCCTATTCCCTATAGAGATGGCACCCTATTCCATATATAGATGGCACACTATATAGATGGCACCCTATTCCCTATATAGATGGCACTCTATATAGATGGCACCCTATTCCCTATATAGATGGCACCCTATTCCCTATATAGATGGCACCCTATTCCCTATATAGATGGCACCCTATACCCTTTATAGATGGCACCCTATTCCCTATAGAGATGGCACCCTATTCCCTATATAGATGGCACCCTATATAGATGGCACCCTATTCCCTATATAGATGGCACCCTATTCCCTATATAGATGGCACCCTATATAGATGGCACCCTATTCCCTATAGAGATGGCACCCTATTCCATATATAGATGGCACACTATATAGATGGCACCCTATTCCCTATATAGATGGCACTCTATATAGATGGCACCCTATTCCCTATATAGATGGCACTCTATATAGATGGCACCCTATTCCCTATATAGATGGCACCCTATTCCCTATATAGATGGCACCCTATTCCCTATATAGATGGCACCCTATACCCTTTATAGATGGCACCCTATTCCCTATAGAGATGGCACCCTATTCCCTATATAGATGGCACCCTACTCCCTATATAGATGGCGCCCTATTCCCTATATAAATGGCACCCTATACCCTTTATAGATGGCACCCTATTCCCTATTCCCTATATAGATGGCACTCTATATAGATGGCACCCTATTCCCTATATAGATGGCACTCTATATAGATGGCACCCTATTCCCTATATAGATGGCACCCTATTCCCTATAGAGATGGCACCCTATTCCCTATATAGATGGCACTCTATATAGATGGCACCCTATTCCCTATATAGATGGCACTCTATATAGATGGCACCCTATTCCCTATATAGATGGCACCCTATTCCCTATATAGATGGCACCCTATTCCCTATATAGATGGCACCCTATTCCCTATATAGATGGCACCCTATTCCCTATATAGATGGCACCCTATTCCCTATATAGATGGCACCCTACTCCCTATATAGATGGCACCCTACTCCCTATATAGATGGCACCCTATTCCCTATATAGATGGCACCCTATTCCCTATATAGATGGCACCCTATTCCCTATATAGATGGCACCCTACTCCCTATATAGATGGCACCCTATTCCCTATAGAGATGGCACCCTATTCCCTATATAGATGGCACCCTATACCCTTTATAGATGGCACCCTATTCCCTATAGAGATGGCACCCTATTCCATATATAGATGGCACACTATATAGATGGCACCCTATTCCCTATATAGATGGCACTCTATATAGATGGCACCCTATTCCCTATATAGATGGCACTCTATATAGATGGCACCCTATTCCCTATATAGATGGCACCCTATTCCCTATATAGATGGCACCCTATTCCCTATATAGATGGCACCCTATACCCTTTATAGATGGCACCCTATTCCCTATAGAGATGGCACCCTATTCCCTATAGAGATGGCACCCTATACCCTTTATAGATTGCACCCTATTCCCTATAGAGATGGCACCCTATTCCCTATATAGATGGCACCCTATACCCTTTATAGATGGCACCCTATTCCCTATATAGATGGCACCCTATACCCTTTATAGATGGCACCCTATTCCCTATATAGATGGCACCCTATACCCTTTATAGATGGCACCCTATTCCCTATATAGATGGCACCCTATTCCCTATATAGATGGCACTCTATATAGATGGCACCCTATTCCCTATATAGATGGCACCCTATTCCCTATATAGATGGCACCCTATTCCCTATATAGATGACACCCTATTCCCTATATAGATGGCACCCTATTCCCTATATAGATGACACCCTATTCCCTATATAGATGGCACCCTATTCCCTACATAGATGGCACACTATTCCCTACATAGATGGCACCCTATTCCCTACATAGATGGCACACTATTCCCTATATAGATGGCACCCTATACCCTTTATAGATGGCACCCTATTCCCTATATAGATGGCACCCTATACCCTTTATAGATGGCACCCTATTCCCTATAGAGATGGCACCCTATACCCTTTATAGATGGCACCCTATTCCCTATTCCCTATATAGATGGCACTCTATATAGATGGCACCCTATACCCTTTATAGATGGCACCCTATTCCCTATATAGATGGCACCCTATACCCTTTATAGATGGCACCCTATTCCCTATATAGATGGCACCCTATACCCTTTATAGATGGCACCCTATTCCCTATATAGATGGCACCCTATACCCTTTATAGATGGCACCCTATTCCCTATATAGATGGCACCCTATTCCCTATATAGATGGCACTCTATATAGATGGCACCCTATTCCCTATATAGATGGCACCCTATTCCCTATATAGATGGCACCCTATTCCCTATATAGATGACACCCTATTCCCTATATAGATGGCACCCTATTCCCTATATAGATGACACTCTATTCCCTATATAGATGGCACCCTATTCCCTACATAGATGGCACACTATTCCCTACATAGATGGCACCCTATTCCCTACATAGATGGCACACTATTCCCTATATAGATGGCACCCTATACCCTTTATAGATGGCACCCTATTCCCTATATAGATGGCACCCTATACCCTTTATAGATGGCACCCTATTCCCTATAGAGATGGCACCCTATACCCTTTATAGATGGCACCCTATTCCCTATAGAGATGGCACCCTATTCCCTATATATATACTTTTGACCAGAGAGCCCTATATAGGGAATAGGGTGCCATTTGGAATGAATCCTAGGTATTCACTTCATTATTGATATCCAATGGATTAACAGTGGTCCCTCATTAAACATGCAGAAGACTGAGTGAGTTATGAACTGCTGGTCTTCCTGACACACAGTCAGGGAACATCAGTCTCTTCTGTCATGTTCAAGTGTTCAACTGTTAAACTGAGGAACACGTCCCCACAGAGCGCTGGTAACTAAAAGACTAGTGCTCTACTATAGAGGGAACAGGGTAACCATTTGGGACAGAGGTCACCCTGAAGATGTCTGAGGACAGGGGGACTAATGGAGGAAGACCTGTCAGAGCAATAGCATGAGGATGTAATCAAATCAAATGTATTTATAAAGCCCTTCTTACATCAGCTGATATCTCAAAGTGCTGTACAGAAACCCAGCCTAAAACCGCCCAAACAGCAAGTAATGCAGGTGTAGAAGCACGGTGGCTAGGAAAAACTCCCTAGAAAGGCCAGAATCTAGGAAGAAACCCAGAGAGGAACCAGGCTATGAGGGGTGGCTAGGAAAAACTCCCTAGAAAGGCCAGAATCTAGGAAGAAACCTAGAGAGGAACCAGGCTATGAGGGGTGGCTAGGAAAAACTCCCTAGAAAGGCCAGAACCTTAGGAAGAAACCTATAGAGGAACCAGGCTCTGAGGGGTGGCCAGTCCTCTTCTGGCTGTGCCGGGTGGAGATTATAACAGAACATGGCCAAGATGTTCAAGTCTTTATCATATTCAGACCATCATGAAGACGTCCTGAAACACAGCTACTGACAGAGGCAGCAGAGGACATGACCTGGGTCATGTGATCAATCAAACCTCATTTATGTACAGCGCCTTCAGGAAGTGTTCACATCCATTTCTGACTTTTTACACATTGTTGTGGTACAGCTTGATTTTAAAATGGATCAAATTTATATATATATATATTTTTTTTTTTTGTCATTGGCCTTCCAACAGTAACCCATAACGTCAAAGTGGAATTATGTTTTCTACACATTTTGCATGGGGCAGATTTTTTCTCTCTCCCTGTTTTAAAGCTAATTTCCTGCAATTCTACAAATTCTTCCATGTCTTATGTGTGTTTATATGATACCATGGGTCGAAGACCAACGGAGTAACAATAAAATACCGACTCATTCCAGGGTTCTTCTTTATTTTTTACTATTTTCTACATTCTACAATAACAGTGAAGACATCAAAACTATTAAATAATACATATGGAATCATGTAGTAACCAAAAAAAAAGTGTTAAACAAATTAAAAAATATTTTACATTTGAGATTCTTCAAAGTAGCCACCCTTTGCCTTGACAGCTTTGCACACTCGTGGCATTCTCTCAACCAGCTTCATGAGGTAGTCACCTGTAATGCATTTCAGTTAACAAGTGTGCCTTGTTAAAAGTTAATCTGTGTAATTTCTTGCCGTCTTAATGAGTTTGAGACAATCAGTTGTGTTGTGACAGGGTAGAGGTGGTATACAGAAGATAGCCCTATTTGGTAACAGACCAAGTCCATATTATGGCAAGAACAGCTCAAATAAGCAAAGAGAAACGACACTCCATCATTACTTTAACGACATGAAGATCAGTCAATCCGGAAAATGTCAACAACTTTGATAGTTTCTTCAAGTGCAGTCGCAAAAACCATCAAGCACTATGATGAAACTGGCTCTCATGAGGACCGCCACAGGAAAGGAAGACCCAGAGTTCCCTCTGCTGCAGAGGATAAGTTCATTAGAGTTACCAGCCTCATGATGACCGCCACAGGAAAGGAAGACCCAGAGTTCCCTCTGCTGCAGAGGATCAGTTCATTAGAGTTACCAGCCTCAGAAATTGCAGCCCAAATAAATGCTTCACAGAGTTCAAGTAACAGACACATCTCAACATCAACTGTTTAGAGGAGACTGCATGAATCAGGTCTTCATGGTTGAATTGCTGCAAAGAAACCACTACTATTTTTGGGCTCCCGAGTGGCACAGCGGTCTAAAGTACTGCATCTCAGGGCTAGAGGCGTCACTACAGACCCTGGTTCGATCCTGGGCTTTATCACAACCGGCCGTGATCAGGAATCCAATTGGCTGCGCCACTCAGCCCAGGGTTGTCCGGGTTAGGTCGTCATTGTAAAATTTGTTCATAACTGACTTGCCTGGTTATTTTTAAAGGACACCAATAAGAAGAAGAGACTTGCTTGGGCCAACAAACATGAGCAATGGACATTCGACTTGTGGAAATCTGTCCTTTGGTCTGATGAGTCCAAATTTGCGATTTTTGGTTCTAACTGCAATGTCTTTGTGAGACGCAGAGTAGGTGAACGGATGATCTCTGCATGTGTGGTTCCCACCGTGAAGCATGGAGGAGGTGTGATGGTGTGGGAATGCTTTGCTGGTGACACAGTCTGTGATATATTTAGAGTTCAAGGCACACTTAACCAGCATGGCTACCACAGCATTCTGCAGCGATACACCATCCCATCTGGTTTGCACTTAGTGGGACAATCTTTAATTTTTCAACAGGACAATGACCCCAAAAAACACCTCCAGGCTGTGTAAGGGCTATTTGACCAAGAAGGAGAGTGTTTCAGTACTGCATCAGATGACCTGGCCTCCACAATCACCCGACCTCAACCCAATTGAGATGGTTTTGGATGAGTTGGACCGCAGAGTGAAGGAAAAGCAGCCAACAAGTGCTCAGCATATGTAGGAACTCCTTCAAGACTGTTGGAAAAGAATTCCAGGTGAAGCTGGTTGAGAAAATGCCAAGTGTGTGCAAAGCTGTCATCAAGGCAAAGGGTGGCTACTTTGAAGAATCTAAAATATACTTTGATTTGTTTAACACTTTTTTGGTTACTACATGATTCCATACGTGTTATTTCATAGTTTTGACGTCTTCACTATTATTCTACAATGTAGAAAATAGTCAAAATAAAGAAAACCCCTGGAATGAGTAGGCGTGTCAAAACTTTTGACTGGTACTGTATATTTCTTTTAAACTTTTTTCGGGACTTGCGGTCCGCATTGACCCGGTTCTGGGTCTGGGTCCGGTCCTCCAGTTGAGTACGTCGGGACTAGGGAGTTTTTTTAGGGTAAAAAGAACCATAATGAAGCTAATCACAGGTAACATCCTGGAGGAAAACCTGGTTTAATCTGCTTTCCAACAGACACTGGGAGATGAATTCACCTTCCAATAACCGAAAACACAAAAGACAAATATACACTGGAGTTACTTACAAAGACATTTCATCTTTCTTCCAAATTTGACAGAAATATTTTATGGTCGTTCATTGACAAAAAAAATAAAAATAATACAATTAAATACATTTGAATCCCATTTTGTAACAACAAAATGTGGAGAAAGTCAGAAGAGGTGTGAATACTTTCTGAAGTCACTGTAGCTGTAGGTGACATGACACTAGGACGAGGCCTGAGAAAACCCTGTCAAAAACAGTCTGTCTCAAAGCTGTGTTTGTACCAATGAAAGCTTGAGTATATTACCAACCCTGACCCTATTTAGAGTGGACATCATCTGGACACGTCACTCTCTGTTCTCAGAATTAAAACATCCATACACTTATTAGAAAGAGGAGATTACATTCATTTGTTTCTGTGCGCGTGTGTGTGTGAGGTGTGTGTGTGTGGTGTGTGTGAGTGTGAGGTGTGTGTGGTGTGTGTGTGTGTGAGGTGTGTGTGTGGTGTGTGTGAGGTGTGTGTGTGTGTGTGTGTGTGTGTGTGTGAGGTGTGTGTGTGTGAGGTGTGTGTGTGTGTGTGTGTCAGACGGATTACTTACCGTAGATGAGCACGACAGACTCCTCGATGGCGTGCTGGTAACTGAACTGAGAGTCCAGCAGGGCCCGGCTGACAAATGATCCATAATAGGTGGACTGGTACCAGCCCACATGAAGATGGTCAATGTTGACATGACGAAGAGATCGCATCATCTCCATCTGATACTGGACTAGAGGGGAGAGGTGGAGGAGAGGAGAGGGCGAGAGAGAGGGAGGGTGGGGGGGAGAGAGAGAGAGAGAGAGAGAGAGAGAGAGAGAGAGAGAGAGAGAGAGAGAGAGAGAAAGAGAGAGAGGGTGGGGGGGAGAAGGGGAGGTGGAGAGAGAGAGAGGACAGACAGAAAGACAGAGGGGGGTGAGAGAGAGAGAGAGAGAGAGAGAGGACAGACAGAAAGACAGAGGGGGGTGAGAGAGAGAGAGAGAGGATGGACAGAGAGAGGGAGAGAGAGAGAGAGAGAGAGAGAGAGAAAGAGAGAGAGGGTGGGGGGGAGAAGGGGAGGTGGAGAGAGAGAGAGGACAGACAGAAAGACAGAGGGGGGTGAGAGAGAGAGAGAGAGAGAGAGAGAGAGAGAGAGAGAGAGAGGATGGACAGAAAGAGGGAGAGACATTTTTGCTTTTTCCATTCATCAGGTGGGTTATAAATACATGACAGCAGACTGAATCAACCATCTCCCTCTGTGCTGTGGAATCAGCCATATTCCTCACCGCTGGTCCCCTGACCTCCCACTGACAGACAGAATAGAGTAGTGGAAGACTGGAGACAGACAGCACCGGGAGGTTAACTAGGACAGACAGCACATTTACACATCACTCCGAGTGGGACTGTTTGTGTGTGTACCATCCCAGTCAATCACAGGACGCAGCCAGAGACAGACACACACCAGTCTGGCTATTGACAGACAGACAGACAGACAGGATTCATTCGAGTCTCATTGGCCAGCTGTGGCCTCTAAACCCCCTACCTACCCCCAAACACTTATTCTGGACCCCAACCAGTCCCCCCCACTCAGAACATCTATCCCCCAACCAGACAAACGTTTCTAAAAACCTGTTTTCTCTTTGCATTATGGGGTATTGTGATGTCATTATGGGGTATTGTGATGTCATTATGGGGTATTGTGATGTCATTATGGGGTATTGTGATGTCATTATGGGGTATTGTATGTAGATTGATGAGATTTTTTATTTTTTTATTTAACCCATTTTAGAATAAGGCTGTAACGTAACAAAACGTTGAAAAAGTCAAGGGGTCTGAATACTTTCCCAATGCACTGTATGTTTCCCCGTCTTAGAAGACTTAGAAGACTAGCAAGTTAAACTAAGGGGTCGCGTTAATGCAGAATTCTGCAGATGTAAAATGCTTGTTATTGTAATTTCCCGCTCGGCATCAGACTGATGTTATGCTTCAGTTGCACTTCTCCACTCGGATGAGAATTGGCAAACGAGCATTTTAAAAATCAGCAGAGGCTCTTGGCTGATGTATAGCTACTGTTCTCAGTCCAGCCTAGCTTTTAGCTAAAAACGCAAGATTAACTTGGAAAAAAAACATCAGGAAATGTAGCTGGCTACATTCTTTCTATGATAAACATTAGAAATATGATGGATATGCATCGTTTTTACACAAAACAAAATACTATTTTTCATTATAAGCTCATTTACCTCTGTGGCTGACAAACAGCGGTGCACTTCTGTTGTCATCTGATAAAAAATGTATTTATTTCCTGATGAATGTGTTGCACTAATGGATTATTCTGAAGGAAAACTACAGTCGCACGCCCCTGATTATTCCTCTGAGGCAAAATATAAATAAATACTTGACTAGTGAAACACTCCCGCGTGGATATTTCCAAACAGCCCTGTACATCACCCGAGACTAGATGCTGGTTACAGTCAACGAAGAGTTAATGGGTAGGTCTCTCACACACACACACAGAGACGTTTCCACAAGAAAAGAAAAAAATCAACCAGTGAAGAACAAACACCACTGTAACTACAACCCATATTTATGTTTATTTGTTTTCCCTTTTTGTACTTTAACCATTTGCACATTGTTACAACACTGTATATAAATACATAATATGACATTTGTAATGTCTTTATTATTTTGAAACTTCTGTGAGTGTAATGTTTACTGATCATTTTATTGTTTACTTCACTTTTGTATATTATTTACTTCACTTGCTAAAGCCCTTAAATTGAAATTGAGAGAAAGACACACAGAGAGGTGACAGAGAGGTGACAGAGAGGTGACAGAGTGGTGACAGAGAGGTGACAGAGAGGTGACAGAGAGGTGACAGAGTGGCGACAGAGTGGCGACAGAGAGGCGACAGAGAGGCGACAGAGCGGCGACAGAGAGGCGACAGAGAGGCGACAGAGAGGCGACAGAGCGGCGACAGAGAGGCGACAGAGAGGCGACAGAGCGGCGACAGAGCGGCGACAGAGAGGCGACAGAGAGGCGACAGAGAGGCGACAGAGTGGCGACAGAGAGGCGACAGAGAGGCGACAGAGCGGCGACAGAGAGGCGACAGAGAGGCGACAGAGCGGCGACAGAGCGGCGACAGAGAGGCGACAGAGAGGCGACAGAGAGGCGACAGAGAGGCGACAGAGACATCATCATTCCTTCCTTGACGATGAGACCTTGAGCTTTTAAAAAGGCATTGCGATTCCCTTTCAAGAGGAATAACTCAACAGTAAAGAACATATATTTATTAGGCTCTCTACATACTGGACACCCTCAAAGGAGCTGGTTTCAGTGACTGGCTGCTCTGGCCTTAGCAACAGTTACACTGATGGGAGGAGGACTGGGGGAAACATAAATAGATGGAGGAGAGAGACAAGAAGAGGGAGGAGGGGGAGAAGTGGAAGAAGGAGGAAGAGGAGAGGGAGCTAGGCTACATGAGGGAGACAGAGGGGAGGAAGAGGAGGATGAGGACGAACAGGAGAGGGAGAGAGAGGAGGAGGAGTGATTCAGACTGAAGTTGAGAACCCATGACTACAGGCTGGTTTAAAGCAGATTATTGAACAGATGATAGAACACATTTAGGAGAGGTTCTGGCCTTGGCGCCCACCCAACCCCACGCTAGCCTCCGTCACACAGCCCCAGACCCTGGCAGAACCAGGCAGGCCCTGGCAGAACCAGGCAGAACCAGGCCATTGTTGAGGCAGACAAAGCAGCAGCCAGCCAGACAGTGTCTCATCCTGGCAGTTCAACAAGGACAGCAGCGCAACTATGGACCCAAAGCCTTAGAGACAGAACCAGGTTAAATACCAGGGAGGATCTCTCAGCCTTACAGCAATACAGACAGAACCAGGTTAAATACCAGGGAGGATCTCTCAGCCTTACAGCAACACAGACCGAACCAGGTTAATTATCAGGGAGGATCTCTCAGCCTTACAGCAATACAGACAGAACCAGGTTAAATACCAGGGAGGATCTCTCAGCAACACAGACAGAACCAGGTTAAATACCAGGGAGGATCTCTAAGGGAGCATTTCCAATGAGAAATTCCAATGGTGTTCTACCCGAAAGGCTCAGACTTTTCCTTCTCTGTGGGCCGGCACCAGTGTCTCGCTGGGCCACGGCGGACCTGCTCTGACTTGGAGACAAGCCCCTCAGTACTTTTCAGCTGGTATTTACATAACGGTTAACTGTGAACATGGGTTTCCACTGTCGATGGTTAACGTCTTCTCACAGAGCAACTGCTTTGATTCTGTTCTTCATCCCCCCCCCCACGTGTTTATTCATAAGGCAGACTGGTAGTCTAATAAACATGTTTATTCATAAGGCAGACTGGTAGTCTAATAAACATGTTTATTCATGAGGCAGACTGGTAGTCTAACAAACATGTTTATTCATAAGGCAGACTGGTAGTCTAATAAACATGTTTATTCATGAGGCAGACTGGTAGTCTAATAAACGTGTTTATCCATAAGGCAGACTGGTAGTCTAAGAAACGTGTTTATTCATAAGGCAGACTGGTAGTCTAAGAAACGTGTTTATTCATAAGGCAGACTGGTAGTCTAAGAAACGTGTTTATTCATAAGGCAGACTGGTAGTCTAATAAACATGTTTATTCATGAGGCAGACTGGTAGTCTAATAAACTGGTAGTCTAAGAAACGTGTTTATTCATGAGGCAGACTGGTAGTCTAATAAACATGTTTATTCATAAGGCAGACTGGTAGTCTAATAAACGTGTTTATTCATAAGGCAGACTGGTAGTCTAATAAACATGTTTATTCATAAGGCAGACTGGTAGTCTAAGAAACGTGTTTATTCATAAGGCAGACTGGTAGTCTAAGAAACGTGTTTATTCATAAGGCAGACTGGTAGTCTAATAAACATGTATTTTCATAAGGCAGACTGGTAGTCTAATAAACATGTTTATTCATAAGGCAGACTGGTAGTCTAATAAACGTGTTTATTCATAAGGCAGACTGGTAGTCTAATAAACATGTTTATTCATAAGGCAGACTGGTAGTCTAATAAACATGTTTATTCACAAGGCAGACTGGTAGTCTAAGAAACGTGTTTATTCATAAGGCAGACTGGTAGTCTAAGAAACGTGTTTATTCATAAGGCAGACTGGTAGTCTAATAAACATGTATTTTCATAAGGCAGACTGGTAGTCTAATAAACATGTTTATTCATAAGGCAGACTGGTAGTCTAATAAACGTGTTTATTCATAAGGCAGACTGGTAGTCTAATAAACATGTTTATTCATAAGGCAGACTGGTAGTCTAATAAACATGTTTATTCACAAGGCAGACTGGTAGTCTAAGAAACGTGTTTATTCATAAGGCAGACTGGTAGTCTAAGAAACGTGTTTATTCATAAGGCAGACTGGTAGTCTAATAAACATGTATTTTCATAAGGCAGACTGGTAGTCTAATAAACGTGTTTATTCATAAGGCAGACTGGTAGTCTAAGAAACTTGTTTATTCATAAGGCAGACTGGTAGTCTGATAAACATGTTTATTCATAAGGCAGACTGGTAGTCTAATAAACATGTTTATTCATAAGGCAGACTGGTAGTCTAATAAATGTGTTTATTCATAAGGCAGACTGGTAGTCTAATAAACATGTTTATTCATAAGGCAGACTGGTAGTCTAATAAACATGTATTTTCATAAGGCAGACTGGTAGTCTAATAAACGTGTTTATTCATAAGGCAGACTGGTAGTCTAATAAATGTGTTTATTCATAAGGCAGACTGGTAGTCTGATAAACATGTTTATTCATAAGGCAGACTGGTAGTCTGATAAACATGTTTATTCATAAGGCAGACTGGTAGTCTAATAAACATGTTTATTCATAAGGCAGACTGGTAGTCTAATAAACATGTTTATTCATAAGGCAGACTCGTAGTCTAATAAACATGTTTATTCATAAGGCAGACTGGTAGTCTAATAAACATGTTTATTCATAAGGCAGACTGGTAGTCTAATAAACATGTTTATTCATAAGGCAGACTCGTAGTACTAGACTCAAACACTCTTCAGCCAAATAAACATGTATGTTTATAGCCAAACTAAACGTAGCTCTCCTCTCCACTGCAACTTAATGTACATTTCTCTCACGTTTGGTTAAGTAGGTCATAATAACTGGTATTTCTGCTAAACACACTAGAACCAACAAGTGGAAGAGAATCAGTGTATAGAGCGAGTCAGATATCAACAGATGTGTTCCAAATGGTCCCCTATTCCGTACACAGGGCTAGTGTTAACAGTAGTGTACTATATAGGGAATAGGGTGCAGTTCAAGGAAGCGTCGCTCTAGCCGAGCTCAGAGTCCGGTTGGTTTCCAGGTGCCGTCTGCCATTCTGCCTGTTTCCTGCTTGAAATGCTCCTCCTACTTCCCATCTCTGAACCACAATGCTCCTCCTACTTCCCATCTCTGAACCACAATGCTCCTCCTACTTCCCATCTCTGAACCGCAATGCTCCTCCTACTTCCCATCTCTGATCCACAATGCTCCTCCTACTTCCCATCTCTGAACCACAATGCTCCTCCTACTTCCCATCTCTGAACCACAATGCTCCTCCTACTTCCCATCTCTGAACCGCAATGCTCCTCCTACTTCCCATCTCTGATCCACAATGCTCCTCCTACTTCCCATCTCTGATCCACAATGCTCCTCCTACTTCCCATGTCTGATCCACAATGCTCCTCCTACTTCCCATCTCTGAACCGCAATGCTCCTCCTACTTCCCATCTCTGATCCACAATGCTCCTCCCACTTCCCATCTGTGAACCACAATGCTCCTGCTATACACACACACACACACACACACACACACTCTACCAGCAGCTCCAATCCAACCAGAGAGATAATACTGTGGTCTAGAAGCTTCCTTATCCCAGAGAATAGCCAATTCTATTATATAATCACGGCGACAATGTGACCCAGCCGCTTCACCTCACCTCTCCCCTCCCCTCCCCTCTCCTCTCCTCTCCCCTCCCCTCCCCTCCCCTCCCCTCCTCTCCTCCTCTCCTAGCATACGTGCCCAAACGGCACCCTATTCCCTATATAGTGCACTAGTTTTAAACAAAAGTAGTGCACTATAAAGGGACTAGTCCGCCATTTGGGACGCACATTAACTATTCTTCAGTCATTTCTTTAGACCGGTTGGTTCTGCTATCAATCAGTCAGTCGGGGGAGATGGGGAACGAGGGGAGATGGGGAACGAGTTTGCTGTTGATTCCCATTTGCTTTGGTGATTGTGTTGTGTGTCTGCAAGGACCCAAAAGCAAGGGCCTCCTACACCCCCCCACCACCCTTCTATGTCCCTACGGTTCCTACCCCGCATATGAATGAGACACCTTGATGATGTGGTCTAGGGGGGATATTTCAAACCCAACCAGATGTTTAGACTGTCGGTCTAGTCAAATCCTCATCGTACCGTACGTATGGAGCAGTCAAATCCTCATGGTACCGTACGTATGGAGCAGGTGGTCTAGTCAAATCCTCATCGTACCGTACGTATGGAGCAGGTGGTCTAGTCAAATCCTCATCGTACCGTACGTATGGAGCAGGTGGTCTAGTCAAATCCTCATCGTACCGTACGTATGGAGCAGGTGGTCTAGTCAAAACCTCATCGTACCGTACGTATGGAGCAGGTGGTCTAGTCAAATCCTCATCGTACCGTACGTATGGAGCAGGTGGTCTAGTCAAATCCTCATCGTACCGTACGTATGGAGCAGGTGGTCTAGTCAAATCCTCATCGTACCGTACGTATGGAGCAGTCAAACCCTCATCGTACCGTACGTATGGAGCAGTCAAATCCTCATCGTACCGTACGTATGGAGCAGGTGGTCTAGTCAAATCCTCATCGTACCGTACGTATGGAGCAGGTGGTCTAGTCAAATCCTCATCGTACCGTACATATGGAGCAGGTGGTCTAGTCAAATCCTCATGGTACCGTACATATGGAGCAGTCAAATCCTCATCGTACCGTACGTATGGAGCAGGTGGTCTAGTCAAATCCTCATCGTACCGTACGTATGGAGCAGGTGGTCTAGTCAAATCCTCATCGTACCGTACGTATGGAGCAGTCAAATCCTCATCGTACCGTACGTATGGAGCAGGTGGTCTAGTCAAATCCTCATCGTACCGTACGTATGGAGCAGGTGGTCTAGTCAAATCCTCATCGTACCGTACGTATGGAGCAGGTGGTCTAGTCAAATCCTCATCGTACCGTACGTATGGAGCAGTCAAATCCTCATCGTACCGTACGTATGGAGCAGTCAAATCCTCATCGTACCGTACGTATGGAGCAGGTGGTCTAGTCAAATCCTCATCGTACCGTACGTATGGAGCAGTCAAATCCTCATCGTACCGTACGTATGGAGCAGGTGGTCTAGTCAAATCCTCATGGTACCGTACGTATGGAGCAGGTGGTCTAGTCAAATCCTCATCGTACCGTACGTATGGAGCAGGTGGTCTAGTCAAATCCTCATCGTACCGTACGTATGGAGCAGTCAAATCCTCATTGTACCGTACGTATGGAGCAGTCAAATCCTCATCGTACCGTACGTATGGAGCAGGTGAATGTCAGTCATACAGGAAAGTGGTCGGTGCAAACACCCCCCCCCCCCCCACACACACACACCCCCCCCCCACACACCCCCCCACGGAAAGAGATGAGGTTTAAGTGGGAGTGATGATGGAAGTGTCTTCAATAACATTCCATGGGAGAGCAGAGAGGACTATGGGTAATGGCTCCTTTAAAAGCCTGTGCTCTATAACGAGGTCTGTGAGGAGGCAGTTACACGCTCTGTGATTCTCATTCAACTGGAAAGATTCAAAGGGAAAGGTGCTGCGACAGACGGACTACCTGAGTCTAAAGACAAGCAGAGAAAGAGAGAAATATTTACATTATTACGCATTTCCTTATAAAAACGGTCAAACTTCTAGATATTCAACGTCACATAGACCACTGACAACGGCATCGCTACATTTTCAAACCAAATCTAATTTTATTTGTCACATGCAACAGGTGTAGGTAGACCTTACCATGAAATGTTTACTTACAAGCCCTTAATTAACCCACAATGCAGTTCAAGAAATAGAGTTAAGAAAATATTTACTAAATAAACTAAAAGTTTAAAAAAAAATCTAATCTAAATCAAAAACTAACAAAACATTTACATAACAATAAAGAGGCTATATACAGGGGGTACCGGTACAGAGTCAATGTGGAGGCTATATACAGGGTGTTACGGTACAGAGTCAATGTGGAGGCTATATACAGGGGGTACCAGTACAGAGTCAATGTGGAAGCTCTATACAGGGGGGTACCGGTACAGAGTCAATGTGGAGGCTATATACAGGGTATTACGGTACAGAGTCAATGAGGAGGCTATATACAGGGGGTACCGGTACAGAGTCAATGTGGAGGCTATATACAGGGGGTACCGGTACAGAGTCAATGTGGAGGCTATATACAGGGGGTACCGGTACAGAGTCAATGTGGAGGCTATATACAGGGGGTACCAGTACAGAGTCAATGTGGAGGCTATATACAGGGGTATTACGGTACAGAGTCAATGAGGAGGCTATATACAGGGGGTACCGGTACAGAGTCAATGTGGAGGCTATATACAGGGTATTACGGTACAGAGTCAATGAGGAGGCTATATACAGGGGGTACCGGTACAGAGTCAATGTGGAGACTATATACAGGGTGTTACGGTACAGAGTCAATGTGGAGCTATATACAGGGGGTACCGGTACAGAGTCAATGTGGAGGCTATATACAGGGGGTACCGGTACAGAGTCAATGTGGAGGCTATATACAGGGGTTACCGGTACAGAGTCAATGTGGAGGCTATATACAGGGGGTACCGGTACAGAGTCAATGTGGAGGCTATATACAGGGGTACCAGGTACAGAGTCAATGTGGAGGCTATATACAGGGGGTACCGTACAGAGTCAATGTGGAGGCTATATACAGGGGGTACCGGTACAGAGTCAATGTGGAGGCTATATACAGGGGGGTACCGGTACAGAGTCAATGTGGAGGCTATATACAGGGGGTACCGGTACAGAGTCAATGTGGAGGCTATATACAGGGGGTACCGGTACAGAGTCAATGTGGAGGCTATATACAGGGGGGTACCGGTACACGAGTCAATGTGGAGGCTATATACAGGGGGGTACCGGTACAGAGTCAATGTGGAGGCTATATACAGGGGGTACCGGTACAGAGTCAATGTGGAGGCTATATACAGGGGGTACCGGTACAGAGTCAATGTGGAAGTTATATACAGGGGGTACCGGTACAGAGTCAATGTGGAAGTTATATACAGGGGGCACAGGTGACTGTACATAGATAATAAACGGCGAGTAGCAGCAGTGTAAAAGCAAAGGGGGGACTATTTACATTGTCAGAAAGTGACAGACTCATGTAGACGCCTGAGTGAGTAAAGACGAGCAGAGATGGAGAGAAATACCTCCAAATAATACCTCCAAACACACATCATCACTACAGACCACGACAACAGGAAGTTCATTCTTTATAAATGTCCTAATGTTAACATTCATCATCACTACAGACCATGACAACAGGAAGTTAATTCTTTATAAATGTCCTAATGTTAACATTCATCATCACTACAGACCACGACAACAGGAAGTTAATTCTTTATAAATGTCCTAATGTTAACATTCATCATCACTACAGACCATGACAACAGGAAGTTAATTCTTTATAAATGTCCTAATGTTAACATTCATCATCACTACAGACCATGACAACAGGAAGTTCATTCTTTATAAATGTCCTAATGTTAATATGTAACCATCACTACAGACCATGACAACAGGAAGTCTGATTCTCAAACCACCTCTTTCTAACCAGGAACCTGCTGCTGAGAAAAGGCTGTGACCAGGGCCGTGACCAGGGAGGTGACCAGGGAGGTGACCAGGGAGGTGACCAGGGAGGTGACCAGGGCCGTGACCAGGGCCGTGACCAGGGAGGTGACCAGGGCCGTGACCAGGGCCGTGACCAGGGCCGTGACCAGGGCCGTGACCAGGGCCAGGGAGGTGACCAGGGAGGTGACCAGGGAGGTGACCAGGGAGGTGACCAGGGCCGTGACCAGGGAGGTGACCAGGGCCGTGACCAGGGCCGTGACCAGGGCCGTGACCAGGGCCGTGACCAGGGAGGTGACCAGGGAGGTGACCAGGGAGGTGACCAGGGCCGTGACCAGGGAGGTACCAGGGCCGTGACCAGGGAGGTGACCAGGGCCGTGACCAGGGCCGTGACCAGGGAGGTGACCAGGGAGGTGACCAGGGAGGTGACCAGGGAGGTGACCAGGGAGGTGACCAGGGCCGTGACCAGGGCCAGGGCCGTGACCAGGGCCGTGACCAGGGAGGTGACCAGGGCCGTGACCAGGGAGGTGACCAGGGCCGTGACCAGGGAGGTGACCAGGGCCGTGACCAGGGAGGTGACCAGGGCCGTGACCAGGGCCGTGACCAGGGAGGTGACCAGGGAGGTGACCAGGGAGGTGACCAGGGAGGTGACCAGGGAGGTGACCAGGAGGTGACCAGGAGGTGACCAGGGAGGTGACCAGGGAGGTGACCAGGGCCGTGACCAGGGAGGTGACCAGGGCCGTGACCAGGGAGGTGACCAGGGAGGTGACCAGGGCCGTGACCAGGGCGCCAGTCAGTCACAGCCCACTGCTGGTCAACAGTTGTTTTGAGTCAGACCCCTGTGGGTTTTCCTAGAGGTCCTGGTCAACAGTAGTGCACTATGGAGGGAATAGGGGACATTTGCGACGACAGCACAAGGCAGGATATCCATCACTGAGCAGTGTGTGTGTGTGTGTGTGTGTGTGTGTGTGTGTGTGTGTGTGTGTACTATGCATGTTGCAGTGAGTGTGTGTGTGTGTGTGTGTGTGTGTGTGTGTGTGTGTGTGTGTGTACTATGCATGTTGCAGTGAGTGTGTGTGTGTGTGTTCAGTGTGTGTAATAGTGCGTTGCATGTTGCAGCGTGTGTTTTTCCATATAAGTGTGTTCAGTGTGTGTGTGTGTTTCCGTATCAGTGTATGTGTGTATGTTCAGTGTGTGTGTGTTCAGTGTGTGTGTTTCCGTACCAGTGTGTGTGTGCTCAGTGTGCGTATTTCCGTATCAGTGTGTGTGTTCAGTGTGTGTGTGTTCAGTGTGTGTGTGTTCAGTGTGTGTGTGTGTGTTCAGTGAGTGTGTGTGTGTGTGTACCTCAGCACCCCTGCAGCAGACAGGGTGGCAGCTCTCCACAGAGCCTTGCTTAACGAAGATGAATTACAGCCAATCAGAGAAACCAGGTGGAACAGAGGAGGAGCCACTGAGCCCAGTAGAACCAGAGGAACCCTCACCAACACCTCCACGTTCCTTTACTTCCAGCAGTAGAACCAGAGGAACCCTCACCAACACCCAGCATAACAACACCTCCACGTTCCTTTACTTCCAGCAGTAGAACCAGAGGAACCCTCACCAACACCCAGCATAACACCTCCACGTTCCTTTACTTCCAGCAGTAGAACCAGAGGAACCCTCACCAACACCCAGCATAACACCTCCACGTTCCTTTACCTCCAGCAGTAGAACCAGAGGAACCCTCACCAACACCCAGCATAACACCTCCACGTTCCTTTACCTCCAGCAGTAGAACCAGAGGAACCCTCACCAACACCCAGCATAATAACACCTCCATGTTCCTTTACTTCCAGCAGTAGAACCAGAGGAACCCTCACCAACACCCAGCATAACAACACCTCCACGTTCCTTTACCTCCAGCAGTAGAACCAGAGGAACCCTCACCAACACCCAGCATAACAACACCTCCACGTTCCTTTACCTCCAGCAGTAGAACCAGAGGAACCCTCACCAACACCCAGCATAACACCTCCACGTTCCTTACCTCCAGCAGTAGAACCAGAGGAACCCTCACCAACACCCAGCATAACACCTCCACGTTCCTTTACCTCCAGCAGTAGAACCAGAGGAACCCTCACCAACACCCAGCATAACAACACCTCCACGTTCCTTTACCTCCAGCAGTAGAACCAGAGGAACCCTCCCCAACACCCAGCATAACAACACCTCCACGTTCCTTTACTTCCAGCAGTAGAACCAGAGGAACCCTCACCAACACCCAGCATAACAACACCTCCACGTTCCTTTACCTCCAGCAGTAGAACCAGAGGAACCCTCACCAACACCCAGCATAACAACACCTCCACGTTCCTTTACCTCCAGCAGTAGAACCAGAGGAACCCTCACCAACACCCAGCATAACACCTCCATGTTCCTTTACTTCCAGCAGTAGAACCAGAGGAACCCTCACCAACACACAGCATAACACATCCACGTTCCTTTACTTCCAGCAGTAGAACCAGAGGAACCCTCACCAACACCCAGCATAACAACACCTCCACGTTCCTTTACCTCCAGCAGTAGAACCAGAGGAACCCTCACCAACACCCAGCATAACAACACCTCCACGTTCCTTTACTTCCAGCAGTAGAACCAGAGGAACCCTCACCAACACCCAGCATAACACCTCCACGTTCCTTTACCTCCAGCAGTACATTTATCACCACGCTACAGACATATGGATGCTGCTGAACAGCTCTCCCCCTGGCTCTCTCTCCCCGTCTCTCTAGCTCCCTCTCCTCCCCCGTCTCTCTAGCTCCCTCTCCTCCCCCGTCTCTCTAGCTCCCTCTCCTCCCCCGTCTCTCTAGCTCCCTCTCCTCCCCCGTCTCTCTAGCTCCCTCTCCTCCCCCGTCTCTCTAGCTCCCTCTCCTCCCCCGTCTCTCTAGCTCCCTCTCCTCCCCCGTCTCTCTAGTTCCCTCTCCTCCCCCGTCTCTCTAGCTCTCTCTCCTCCCCCGTCTCTCTAGTTCCCTCTCCTCCCCCGTCTCTCTAGCTCCCTCTCCTCCTCCGTCTCTCTAGCTCCCTCTCCTCCCCCGTCTCTCTAGCTCCCTCTCCTCCCCCGTCTCTCTAGCTCCCTCTCCTCCCCCGTCTCTCTAGCTCCCTCTCCTCCCCCGTCTCTCTAGCTCCCTCCTCCTCCCCCGTCTCTCTAGCTCCCTCTCCTCCCCCCGTCTCTCTAGCTCCCTCTCCTCCCCCGTCTCTCTAGCTCCCTCTCCTCCCCCGTCTCTCTAGCTCCCTCTCCTCCCCCGTCTCTCTAGCTCCCTCTCCTCCCCCGTCTCTCTAGCTCCCTCTCCTCCCCCGTCTCTCTAGCTCCCTCTCCTCCCCCGTCTCTCTAGCTCCCTCTCCTCCCCCGTCTCTCTAGCTCCCTCTCCTCCCCCGTCTCTCTAGCTCCCTCTCCTCCCCCGTCTCTCTAGCTCCCTCTCCTCCCCCGTCTCTCTAGCTCCTCTCCTCCCCCCGTCTCTCTAGCTCTCTCTCCTCCCCCGTCTCTCTAGCTCCCTCTCCTCCCCCGTCTCTCTAGCTCCCTCTCCTCCCCCCGTCTCTCTAGTTCCCTCTCCTCCCCCGTCTCTCTAGCTCCCTCTCCTCCCCCGTCTCTCTAGCTCCCTCTCCTCCCCCGTCTCTCTAGCTCCCTCTCCTCCCCCGTCTCTCTAGCTCCCTCTCCTCCCCCGTCTCTCTAGCTCCCTCTCCTCCCCCGTCTCTCTAGCTCCCTCTCCTCCCCCGTCTCTCTAGCTCCCTCTCCTCCCCCGTCTCTCTAGCTCCCTCTCCTCCCCCGTCTCTCTAGCTCCCTCTCCTCCCCCGTCTCTCTAGCTTCCCTCTCCTCCCCCGTCTCTCTAGCTCCCTCTCCTCCCCCGTCTCTCTAGCTCCCTCTCCTCCCCCGTCTCTCTAGCTCCCTCTCTTCCCCCGTCTCTCTAGCTCCCTCTCCTCCCCCGTCTCTCTAGCTCCCTCTCCTCCCCCGTCTCTCTAGCTCCCTCTCCTCCCCCGTCTCTCTAGCTCCCTCTCCTCCCCCGTCTCTCTAGCTCTCTCTCCTCCCCCGTCTCTCTAGCTCCCTCTCCTCCCCCCGTCTCTCTAGCTCCTTCTCCTCCCCCGTCTCTCTAGCTCCCTCTCCTCCCCTGTCTCTCTAGCTCTCTCTCCTCCCCGCCTCTCTAGCTTCCTCTCTCTCCCCCGTCTCTCTAGCTCCTTCTCCTCCCCCGTCTCTCCCCATCTCTCCCTTGGTCTCTCTCTCTCTCCGTCTCTGTCTCTCTGACCGACGGTGTCCTTGTGATGGTGTTCCTGCTTTCTCTTCCTGTCTATTGAAGAACAGAATTCCTTTATTGAATAAAGACTCCACAGTACGAGTATGACTAACATGTAGCGGGTTGGTCATATTACACAAGCAAGCAGCCACGGCAAGCAGCCCCGGCAAGCAGCCCCGGCAAGCAGCCACGGCAAGCAGCCCCGGCAAGCAGCCCCGGCAAGCAGCCACGGCAAGCAGCCACGGCAAGCAGCCACGGCAAGCAGCCACGGCACCTGATTTATGGATTACATTTCAAACTGGGACTAGCAAGCCAGCAGCCCTGTGTTCAAATACTTTTAGTTTTTGTTTGAGCCTGCCTGGAGAGTCAGAAAGGCCAGGATCCCAGTTCAGAAACTACTCTATTAGGTCCATGGCGCCAGCCAAGCTCAATCAAGCACTGCTAAAATATTTGAAATTATTTCAAATACTATTTAAACCCAGGTCTGGTAACCAGCCTCAGAAGGAGGTTGGATTGGCTGGCTTGGGACCGTTCGACACTTCGGTGACATGCGGCCGGTGTTCCAATACAAAATAGCAGCTTCTTTCTCAAGTTGACATCTTTTTGAAGGACAAATGATTTGAATTAGCGAAGCTCAGAGAGAGAAAACAAAACTGAATCAATGATCTAATGGATGTGTAACTCTGGAAGGAAGGCTGATACATTACGAAAGGAGAATGAAGTTAATGCATATTGGATACTGAATTGTGGGAGAGCGAGGAGAGCGAGAGAGAGAAAGGAGAGAGCAAGAAAATGGGTAGAACAGTTGAAGAGATCATGTCTGAGCAAACTAATCCCTTGACTTAAA
Organism: Salmo trutta; assembly: GCF_901001165.1. Lineage (NCBI taxonomy): Eukaryota > Metazoa > Chordata > Actinopteri > Salmoniformes > Salmonidae > Salmo > Salmo trutta. The sequence continues at coordinate 724,751 of NW_021822992.1, forward strand.
ATAAACACCCTGAAAAGAGAGAGAGAGAGAGAGAGAGGTGTGTGCGCTTGCTCTTCTGTGCATCCCCGTGTGTGTGTGTGTGTGTGTGTTTGTGTGCCTCCAGACTCCACAATTACCGCTGCAGAGAGAGAGAGATGGAGGGAGAGGGCAAACCTGTGAACCAGCAGTCAGCAGTGATCTAATCAAGCTGGTTACATTCAGTTATTATTCATATTTCCCTGCCAGACTCATCTGTCCTGAATTATAGCTGTCAACTACACTGAACCTTCACATTACACTGTAGAGGCTAGATAGAACCTTCACATTATACTGTAGAGGCTAGATAGAACCCTCACATTATACTGTAGCGGTGTAGAGGCTAGATAGAACCCTCACATTATACTGTAGTGGTGTAGAGGCTAGATAGAACCCTCACATTATACTGTAGAGGCTAGATAGAACCCTCACATTATACTGTAGCGGCTAGATAGAACCCTCACATTATACTGTAGAGGCTAGATAGAACCCTCACATTATACTGTAGCGGTGTAGAGGCTAGATAGAACCCTCACATTATACTGTAGTGGTGTAGAGGCTAGATAGAACCCTCACATTATACTGTAGAGGTATAGAGGCTAGATAGAACCCTCACATTATACTGTAGAGGCTAGATAGAACCCTCACATTATACTGTAGAGGCTAGATAGAACCCTCACATTATACTGTAGAGGCTAGATAGAACCCTCACATTATACTGTAGAGCCTAGATAGAACCCTCACATTATACTGTAGAGCCTAGATAGAACCCTCACATTATACTGTAGAGGTATAGAGGCTAGATAGAACCCTCACATTATACTGTAGAGCCTAGATAGAACCCTCACATTATACTGTAGAGGCTAGATAGAACCCTCACATTATACTGTAGAGGCTAGATAGAACCCTCACATTATACTGTAGAGCCTAGATAGAACCCTCACATTATACTGTAGAGCCTAGATAGAACCCTCACATTATACTGTAGAGGTATAGAGGCTAGATAGAACCCTCACATTATACTGTAGAGCCTAGATAGAACCCTCACATTATACTGTAGAGGCTAGATAGAACCCTCACATACTGTAGAGGTATAGAGCCTAGATAGAACCCTCACATTATACTGTAGCGGTGTAGAGGCTAGATAGAATCCTCACATTATACTGTAGAGGCTAGATAGAACCCTCACATTATACTGTAGTGGTGTAGAGGCTAGATAGAACCCTCACATTATACTGTAGAGCCTAGATAGAACCCTCACATTATACTGTAGAGGCTAGATAGAACCCTCACATTATACTGTAGAGGCTAGATAGAACCCTCACATTATACTGTAGAGCCTAGATAGAACCCTCACATTATACTGTAGAGGCTAGATAGAACCCTCACATTATACTGTAGAGGCTAGATAGAACCCTCACATTATACTGTAGAGCCTAGATAGAACCCTCACATTATACTGTAGAGCCTAGATAGAACCCTCACATTATACTGTAGAGGTATAGAGGCTAGATAGAACCCTCACATTATACTGTAGTGGTATAGAGGCTAGATAGAACCCTCACATTATACTGTAGAGGCTAGATAGAACCCTCACATACTGTAGAGGTATAGAGCCTAGATAGAACCCTCACATTATACTGTAGCGGTGTAGAGGCTAGATAGAACCCTCACATTATACTGTAGAGGCTAGATAGAACCCTCACATTATACTGTAGAGGCTAGATAGAACCCTCACATTATACTGTATCGGTGTAGAGGCTAGATAGAACCCTCACATTATACTGTAGAGGCTAGATAGAACCCCCACATTATACTGTAGAGGCTAGATAGAACCCTCACATTATACTGTAGAGGCTAGATAGAACCCCCACATTATACTGTAGAGGCTAGATAGAAGAACATCCCTGTGATCCATCTGTCTCTGCAGTCTTGTGACCTACGGTGCAGCCATTTCAGTCAAACAGAACTACATTGTAACAAACGCTGTGCAGTTCAATACACACACAAACAATCAGTACTGCCTCTGCCTGCCAATAAGCTGAAGGAATGGAATTAGTAAGGGACAGAGGAGGCGGCCTATTGGAGCCGGGGACAGACAGAGGAGATGGGGGCCCCCTCCGTGTTAAGGGCTACAGAGGAGACGGGGCCCCCTCCGTGTTAAGGGCTACAGAGGAGACGGGGCCCCCTCCGTGTTAAGGGCTACAGAGGAGACGGGGCCCCCTCCGTGTTAAGGGCTACAGAGGAGACGGGGCCCCCTCCGTGTTAAGGGCTACAGAGGAGACGGGGCCCCTCCGTGTTAAGGGCTACAGAGGAGATGGGGCCCCCTCCGTGTTAAGGGCTACAGAGGAGACGGGGCCCCCTCCGTGTTAAGGGCTACAGAGGAGACGGGGCCCCCTCCGTGTTAAGGGCTACAGAGGAGACGGGGCCCCCTCCGTGTTAAGGGCTACAGAGGAGACGGGGCCCCCTCCGTGTTAAGGGCTACAGAGGAGACGGGGCCCCCTCCGTGTTAAGGGCTACAGAGGAGACGGGGCCCCCTCCGTGTTAAGGGCTACAGAGGAGACGGGGCCCCCTCCGTGTTAAGGGCTACAGAGGAGACGGGCCCCCTCCGTGTTAAGGGCTACAGAGGAGACGGGGCCCCTCCATGTTAAGGGCTACAGAGGAGACGGGGCCCCTCCAGTAAGAGCAGGGTTCCTCCAGTAAGTATTCCTCTCCACCCTCCTCCATAATTACTGCTCCCCCATATAAATACTGGCCTTGTTTTGGGATGGCTTCACTGCAGTGCCATAAAGTACATTTGGTCATTTAAGTGCATTCATTTGGCCAATTAAAACAAATGCCAACAGGATATTTCACTCTGCCTGTTCCCTCCATCTCACCATTTTCCTCTCTCTCTCTTTCTCCCTCACTTTCTGTCTCCCCCTCTCAGTCTTCCTCTCCCCCCCTCGCTCTCTTTACTCAAATCTGGTTAAAATATTTCCATTCCTTAATTAAACCTCTATAGAGAGGGATGGTTGGGTAGAACTGGGTTCCCTGGCTGGGTTCCCTGGCTGGGTTCCCTGGCTGGGTTCCCTGGCTGGGTTCCAACTGCAGGAGACGTCCTTTAGAATTCCATGTGACTTGGTTGTTTATCAGAGTCAGAGACCCCATCTCTCTCCCCATAACCCTCTCTGTCTCCCTCTCTCTCTCTACCCCATCTCTCTCCCCATAACACAGTCTGTCTCTCTACCCCATCTCTCTCCCCATAACCCTCTCTGTCTCCCTCTCTCTCTCTACCCCATCTCCCTCCCCATAACCCTCTCTGTGTCTCTCTCTCCCCAGTCTGTCTCTCTACCCCGTCTCCCTCCCCAGTCTGTCTCCCTCTCTCCCTCCCCATAACCCTTTGTCTCCCTCTCTCCCTCCCCATAACCCTCTTTGTCTCCCTCTCTCCCTCCCCATAACCCTCTCTGTCTCCCTCTCTCCCTCCCCATAACCCTCTGTCTCTCTGCCCCATCTCTCTCCCCATACACGAGGAGGTGGTCTGTAATTCAGAACACTACACCAGGAGGTGGTCTGTAATTCAGAATACTACACCAGGAGGAGGTCTATAATTCAGAATACTACACCAGGAGGTCTATCATTCAGAATACTACACCAGGAGGAGGTCTATCATTCAGAATACTACACCAGGAGGAGGTCTATCATTCAGAATACTACACCAGGAGGAGGTCTATCATTCAGAATACTACACCAGGAGGAGGTCTATAATTCAGAATACTACACCAGGAGGAGGTCTATAATTCAGAATACTACACCAGGAGGAGGTCTATAATTCAGAATACTACACTAGGAGGAGGTCCATAATTCAGAATACTACACCAGGAGGAGGTCCATAATTCAGAATACTACACTAGGAGGAGGTCCATAATTCAGAATACTACACCAGGAGGAGGTCTATAATTCAGAATACTACACCAGGAGGAGGTCTATAATTCAGAATACTACACCAGGAGGAGGTCTATCATTCAGAATACTACACCAGGAGGAGGTCTATCATTCAGAATACTACACTAGGAGGAGGTCTATAATTTAGCCACGGAGGATCAATAGCCTAGTTATTGTTTTAATAGCCTAGCTGTGGATTGTGTATAGTCCAATCACAAGGCATCGCCTACAGTCTGGAACGCTTAACAAATCTGTCAGTGAACCGCATGCAGCAACAACACAAAAAGCCTTTCGCTATATTTCTAATACAAATCGCGGGATAACACAGTTTGGAAAGCAAATGGCTCCTGCCGAGACTAAGACTGTACGTAGTCGACAAAAAATATTTTATTAACTTCCAAATAGACCTATTGAGCGAATAGTATTGGTTTACCAAACTAAAACAAGAGAGATGGGCTTTAGGCACGAGCCCATTGGCCATCGCCTGTGAGTGAGCTGCACCTCATTGGGTGAGTCGGTGAAACAGGAAAGCTTGTTTAGGACTATCATTTCCTCGTATTGTACCATGTCTCTCTCTTCCACACACCTCGACCTCGGCTATTGATGGATTCAAGACCAGGTTGTTCTTTTAATGATCTCACATTCTCCATTTGTCAGTGTCAAAGCAGCCAATCATTTGAGTATAAAATTTAAAAAAGTCTCCAGTCATGTATAATTACATAGAATTGCATTTAATGAGTTTATAAAAAAAGGTCAAATTTTTCCCAGACCCAAGACTACAAACAAACAAATCCTCAAGTGCCTCTACTGCCCTATACCACTTTGACCTGTTTCTCTGCCGTCTGTTCATTTAAATCTGTTTTGTACACTAGAGGGCAAAATATGTTGGGGTCATGGGTCACTGTCGTGCAGTGACTGGGCTTATTAGAACACATGACTTCCCAATCAGTGTGAGTATCCAGGACGTGGTTTACCGAGACTGGTCTGGTGCAGTAGTCTGGCGTGAGGGGTTACGTCGGCAGTCTGGCGTGAGGGGTTACGTCGGCAGTCTGGCGTGAGGGGTTACGACGGCAGTCTGGCGTGAGGGGTTACGACGGCAGTCTGGCGTGAGGGGTTACGTCGGCAGTCTGGCGTGAGGGGTTACGTCGGCAGTCTGGCGTGAGGGGTTACGACGGCAGTCTGGCGTGAGGGGTTACGACGGCAGTCTGGCGTGAGGGGTTACGACGGCAGTCTGGCGTGAGGGGTTACGTCGGCAGTCTGGCGTGAGGGGTTACGTCGGCAGTCTGGCGTGAGGGGTTACGTCGGCAGTCTGGCGTGAGGGGTTACGTCGGCAGTCTGGCGTGAGGGGTTACGTCGGCAGTCTGGCGTGAGGGGTTACGTCGGCAGTCTGGCGTGAGGGGTTACGTCGGCAGTCTGGCGTGAGGGGTTACGTCGGCAGTCTAGCGTGAGGGGTTATAACAGTAGTCTAGCGTGAGGGGTTATAACAGTAGTCTAGCGTGAGGGGTTATAACAGTTGTCTAGCGTGAGGGGTTATAACAGTAGTCTAGCGTGAGGGGTTATAACAGTAGTCTAGCGTGAGGGGTTACAACAGTAGTCTAGCGTGAGGGGTTATAACAGTAGTCTAGCGTGAGGGGTTATAACAGTAGTCTAGCGTGAGGGGTTATAACAGTAGTCTAGCGTGAGGGGTTATAACAGTAGTCTAGCGTGAGGGGTTATAACAGTTGTCTAGCGTGAGGGGTTATAACAGTAGTCTAGCGTGAGGGGTTATAACAGTTGTCTAGCGTGAGGGGTTATAACAGTTGTCTAGCGTGAGGGGTTATAACAGTAGTCTAGCGTGAGGGGTTATAACAGTAGTCTAGCGTGAGGGGTTATAACAGTTGTCTAGCGTGAGGGGTTATAACAGTAGTCTAGCGTGAGGGGTTATAACAGTTGTCTAGCGTGAGGGGTTATAACAGTAGTCTAGCGTGAGGGGTTACGACAGTAGTCTAGCGTGAGGGGTTACGACAGTAGTCTAGCGTGAGGGGTTACGACAGCAGTCTAGCGTGAGGGTTACGACAGCAGTCTAGCGTGAGGGGTTACGACAGCAGTCTAGCGTGAGGGGTTACGACAGCAGTCTAGCGTGAGGGGTTACGACAGCAGTCTAGCGTGAGGGGTTACGACAGTAGTCTAGCGTGAGGGGTTACGACAGTAGTCTAGCGTGAGGGGTTACAACAGTAGTCTAGCGTGAGGGGTTACAACAGTAGTCTAGCGTGAGGGGTTACAACAGTAGTCTAGCGTGAGGGGTTACAACAGCAGTCTAGCGTGAGGGGTTATAACAGCAGTCTAGCGTGAGGGGTTATAACAGTAGTCTAGCGTGAGGGGTTATAACAGTAGTCTAGCGTGAGGGGTTATAACAGTAGTCTAGCGTGAGGGTTATAACAGTAGTCTAGCGTGAGGGGGTTATAACAGTAGTCTAGCGTGAGGGGTTATAACAGTAGTCTAGCGTGAGGGGTTATAACAGTAGTCTAGCGTGAGGGTTATAACAGTAGTCTAGCGTGAGGGGTTATAACAGTAGTCTAGCGTGAGGGGTTATAACAGTAGTCTAGCGGAGGGGTTATAACAGTAGTCTAGCGTGAGGGGTTATAACAGTAGTCCTAGCGTGAGGGGTTATAACAGTAGTCTAGCGTGAGGGGTATAACAGTAGTCTAGCGTGAGGGTTATAACAGTAGTCTAGCGTGAGGGGTTATAACAGTAGTCTAGCGTGAGGGGTTATAACAGTAGTCTAGCGTGAGGGGTTATAACAGTTGTCTAGCGTGAGGGGTTATAACAGTAGTCTAGCGTGAGGGGTTATAACAGTAGTCTAGCGTGAGGGGTTAATAACAGTAGTCTAGCGTGAGGGGTTATAACAGTAGTCTAGCGTGAGGGGTTATAACAGTAGTCTAGCGTGAGGGGTTATAACAGTAGTCTAGCGTGAGGGGTTATAACAGTAGTCTAGCGTGAGGGGTTATAACAGTAGTCTAGCGTGAGGGGTTATAACAGTAGTCTAGCGTGAGGGGTTATAACAGTAGTCTAGCGTGAGGGGTTATAACAGTAGTCTAGCGTGAGGGGTTATAACAGTAGTCTAGCGTGAGGGGTTATAACAGTAGTCTAGCGTGAGGGGTTATAACAGTAGTCTAGCGTGAGGGGTTATAACAGCAGTCTAGCGTGAGGGGTTATAACAGTAGTCTAGCGTGAGGGGTTATAACAGTAGGAATTCCCTGGGTCTGCTGCAGGGGAACCCCATAGGGGGCCTTATTAACTAAGGGGAGAGAGAGGCAGAGGACAAATCCTACCATCTGGATCACTGATATACACTCACTAGTAGTCACTCCCATACAGCCATTCCTCCCTAGACATTTCTACCAGATCTCAGAGTTACTGTTCTCCATTCTCTACTACACAGACAGACCTACTAGATATCTCAGCTACTGTTCTCCATTCTCTACTACAGACAGACAGACCTACTAGATATCTCAGCTACTGTTCTCCATTCACTAATACAGACAGACCTACTAGATATCTCAGCTACTGTTCTCCATTCTCTACTACAGACAGACCTACTAGATATCTCAGTTACTGTTCTCCATTCACTACTACAGACAGACAGACCTACTAGATATCTCAGCTACTGTTCTCCATTCACTACTACAGACAGACCTACTAGATATCTCAGCTACTGTTCTCCATTCACTACTACAGACAGACAGACCTACTAGATATCTCAGCTACTGTTCTCCATTCACTACTACAGACAGACCTACTAGATATCTCAGCTACTGTTCTCCATTCTCTACTACAGACAGACCTACTAGATATCTCAGCTACTGTTCTCCATTCTCTACTACAGACAGACAGACCTACTAGATATCTCAGCTACTGTTCTCCATTCACTACTACAGACAGACCTACTAGATATCTCAGCTACTGTTCTCCATTCACTACTACAGACAGACAGACCTACTAGATATCTCAGCTACTGTTCTCCATTCACTACTACAGACAGACAGACCTACTAGATATCTCAGCTACTGTTCTCCATTCACTACTACAGACAGACCTACTAGATATCTCAGCTACTGTTCTCCATTCACTACTACAGACAGACAGACCTACTAGATATCTCAGCTACTGTTCTCCATTCACTACTACAGACAGACCTACTAGATATCTCAGCTACTGTTCTCCATTCACTACTACAGACAGACAGACCTACTAGATATCTCAGCTACTGTTCTCCATTCACTACTACAGACAGACCTACTAGATATCTCAGCTACTGTTCTCCATTCTCTACTACAGACAGACCTACTAGATATCTCAGTTACTGTTCTCCATTCTCTACTACAGACAGACCTACTAGATATCTCAGCTACTGTTCTCCATTCTCTACTACAGACAGACAGACCTACTAGATATCTCAGCTACTGTTCTCCATTCTCTACTACAGACAGACCTACTAGATATCTCAGCTACTGTTCTCCATTCTCTACTACAGACAGACCTACTAGATATCTCAGCTACTGTTCTCCATTCACTACTACAGACAGACCTACTAGATATCTCAGCTACTGTTCTCCATTCACTACTACAGACAGACCTACTAGATATCTCAGTTACTGTTCTCCATTCACTACTACAGACAGACCTATTAGATATCTCAGCTACTGTTCTCCATTCACTACTACAGACAGACCTACTAGATATCTCAGTTACTGTTCTCCATTCACTACTACAGACAGACCTCTGATACTAACGACCTTTAGCAACCTTTCATGCTCGGTTATTACCCAGAATTCAGGACAGTAGCTTGTTAGCGAGACAAATGAGAGACATGATTAGAGAGACCTTTCCCTTCCTCGTGTCAGACTACGCCTGTCAGTCAGTTTGACTGTGTGCCAACAAGCTGCCCAGAGAAACAGGGTTTGATACAGGAAGCAGCAGGGGCTCCGGTCAGAGAGGAATGATCTCTGATGAGGTACTGACTGACACACAGGAGACATAATGAGAAACACTGAACATTGAGAGGACACACACACACACACACACACACAGAGAGAAGAGCAGTAGGTTTCCAATTCCAAGCACAAACACAGTGCTCTCGTGTACCTTCATCAAAGTCAGCGTCGTCCTCAGTGTGCTGAGGGAAGGGGAAACAGTTGGTGATCTCTAACCTGTCCTCCACTACCAGGCCCAGCAGGACACCCTGGACCACCTCACTGCCCTGACCTTCCTCCTGGTAATGCTTGATCATCTTCAGGACCACCTGGAGAGACAGAGAGAGAGAGAGAGAGAGAGAGAGAGAGGAGAAGAGGAGAGAGGAGAGGGAAGAGGAGAGACAGACGAGAGAGAGAGAGAGAGAGAGAGAGAGAGAGAGAGAGAGAGATGGAGAGAGAGAGAGAGGGAGAGAGAGGAGAGAGGAGAGGAGAGGAGAGGAGAGAGAGAGAGAGAGACAGAGACAGAGGGAGATGAGAGAGACAGAGAGAGGGAGAGAGAGAGAGAGAGGGAGAGAGGGAGAGAGAATGTGAGATGATTTCAGAAAAAGGGCAAGAGAAAGTATTTGTCAGAAACTGGACCGAGCCCGACACTGTAGTGGATTATTGGTCTCCACTGGACTCAGGAGAATAATTCTGACTGTCCATGGACACGTTATCCCCCAGTCTTGCACGGCTTCTCTGGAATATTTGGCCAAAGAACCAAATAATAGGTGTCCTTTTTGATGGCAGGTTTAAGTGCCAGATTTAAGCTCCCATACAGAATCCTAGTCAGCTCGCTGGTCACCATAGCAGCAGCCACCTGTAGCACGCGCTCCAGCAGGTATATCTCTCTGGTCACCCCTAAAGCCAATTCCTCCTTCGGCCGTCTCTCCTTCCAGTTCTCTGCTGCCAATGACAGGAACGAACTGCAAAAATCTGTGAAGCTGGAAACACTTATCTCCCTCACTAGCTTTAAGCACCAGCTGTCAGATCACTGCACCTGTACATAGCCCATCTGTAAACAGCCCATCTATCTACCTACCTCATCCCCATATTGTATTTATTTATTTATTTATCTTGCTCCTTTGCACCCCAGTATCTCTACTTGCACATTCATCTTCTGCACATCTACCATTCCAGTGTTTAATTGCTAAATTGTAATTACATCACCACTACAGCCTATTTATTGCCTCACCTCCCTAATCTTACCTCATTTGCACACACTGTTTATAGATTTTTCTATAGTGTTATTGACTGTATGTTTGTTTATGTGTAACTCTGTGTTGTTGTTTGTGTCGAACTGCTTTGCTTTATTCTTGGCCAGATCGCAGTAGTAAATGAGAACTTGTTCTCCACTAACCTACCTGGTTCAATAAAGGACTTGTTCTCCACTGGCCTACCTGGTTAAATAAAGGACTTGTTCTCCACTGGCCTACCTGGTTAAATAAAGGACTTGTTCTCCACTGGCCTACCTGGTTAAATAAAGGACTTGTTCTCCACTAGCCTACCTGGTTCAATAAAGGACTTGTTCTCCACTGGCCTACCTGGTTCAATAAAGGACTTGTTCTCCACTGGCCTACCTGGTTAAATAAAGGACTTGTTCTCCACTGGCCTACCTGGTTAAATAAAGGACTTGTTCTCCACTGGCCTACCTGGTTAAATAAAGGACTTGTTCTCCACTGGCCTACCTGGTTAAATAAAGGACTTGTTCTCCACTGGCCTACCTGGTTAAATAAAGGACTTGTTCTCAACTGGCCTACCTGGTTAAATAAAGGACTTGTTCTCCACTGGCCTACCTGGTTAAATAAAGGACTTGTTCTCCACTGGCCTACCTGGTTAAATAAAGGACTTGTTCTCCACTGGCCTACCTGGTTAAATAAAGGACTTGTTCTCCACTGGCCTACCTGGTTAAATAAAGTAAAGGACTTGTTCTCCACTGGCCTACCTGGTTAAATAAAGGACTTGTTCTCCACTGGCCTACCTGGTTAAATAAAGGACTTGTTCTCCACTGGCCTACCTGGTTAAATAAAGGACTTGTTCTCCACTGGCCTACCTGGTTAAATAAAGGACTTGTTCTCCACTGGCCTACCTGGTTAAATAAAGGACTTGTTCTCCACTAACCTACCTGGTTAAATAAAGGACTTGTTCTCCACTGGCCTACCTGGTTAAATAAAGGTGACATAAAATCTAAAATAAAATAGCCACCATAGAGAGATGACAGGACAGAGACCTACTGCTCTGCTGTTCCAGAGAGAAAACACCGGAGATGAGGAAGATAAAAAGGGGAAAATAAAAAAGGACAACAGTGTGAATAAACAAGAGAAACAAGCTGGAAGACAACAGGTCATGGAGTTCCTCATAAATCACATTGATAAAGAGCAGAAGCAGGTCAAGACAACAGACAATCTCACACTGCTGGAACAGAGGAGAGGACGAGGCCCCCTGTTGGTGATTAATACCAGGGAGCCATGTGGCACCATGGGAAATAACAGACCAGGGGGGGACGGGGGGGGGTCCTTAGAACAGCGTTAGTCTGAATAACAGACCAGGGGGGTCCTTAGAACAGCATTAGTCTGAATAACAGACCAGGGGGGGTCCTTAGAACAGCATTAGTCTGAATAACAGACCGGGGGGGGGGGGGGGGGGGTCCTTAGAACAGCGTTAGTCTGAATAACAGACCAGGGGGGGGGGGGTCCTTAGAACAGCGTTAGTCTGAATAACAGACCAGGGGGGGTCCTTAGAACAGCGTTAGTCTGAATAACAGACCAGGGGGGGGGGGGGTCCTTAGAACAGCGTTAGTCTGAATAACAGACCAGGGGGGTCCTTAGAACAGCGTTAGTCTGAATAACAGACCAGGGGGGGGTCCTTAGAACAGCGGTAGTCTGAATAACAGACCAGGGGGGGGGTCCTTAGAACAGCGTTAGTCTGAATAACAGACCAGGGGGGGTCCTTAGAACAGCGGTAGTCTGAATAACAGACCAGGGGGGGGTCCTTAGAACAGCGGTAGTCTGAATAACAGACCAGGGGGGGGGGGGTCCTTAGAACAGCGTTAGTCTGAATAACAGACCAGGGGGGGGGGGGTCCTTAGAACAGCGGTAGTCTGAATAACAGACCAGGGATGAACCAGACTTGTGGAGGTCTATAATTTTTTTCTGAGGTCTTGGCCGGTTTCTTTAGATTTTCCCATGATGTCACGCAAAGAGGCACTGAGTTTGAAGGTAGACCTTGATATACATCCACAGGTACACCACCAATTGACTCAAATGATGTCAATTAGCCTATCAGAAGCTTCTAAAGCCATGACATCATTTTGGGGGAATTTTCCAAGCTGTTTAAAGGCACAGTCAACTTAGTGTATGTAAACTTCTGACCCACTGGAATTGTGTTACAGTGAATTATAAGTGAAATAATCTGTCTGTAAACATTTGGTGGAAAAATGACCGTAATTTCCGGACTATAAGCCGCTACTTTTTTCCCAGGCTTTGAACCTCGCGGCTTAAACAATGACGCGGCTAATATATGGATTTTTCCCGCTTTCAAAAAAAAATTTATTTACAAAATAAAACCCATTCTGTGACGTGCTCAGTTTTTTTGGCGGCATGAAGCTTTCATTAGACCAATGAAATTGCAGAACGGGTTAAGGTCAAACAACTTTTTTTGTTTACTGTTTAGATTAAATCGAGCGCTCTCAAACTTCCCATCATTCTGATTACGGTAGTCATTTTGTCACCCTCATCATGGCAAAGACACGGAGAAATGCATATGATGCAGCTTTCAAGTTGAAGGCGATTGATCTGGCTGTTGGAAAAGGAAATAGAGCTTCTGCACGGGAGCTTGGTCTGGAGCAATGACTTTCTTGGTAGGCTACTGTAACAATAACATTGGATGTTCTACAGTGTGAAAGTATTCAGACCTTGGATTTCTTCACATTTTGTGTTACAAAGTGAGATTAAAATGGATATGATTGTCATTTTTTTGTCAACAAGCGACAAAGCGGAAGAAAACGTTTATATCTTTTTAAATAAAAACTAACTAAAATATAACTAAAATAGTCGTGTTTAGGCAATTCAACACCTAGCAAGAGGCTGTTGTGCTAGGGTTTTTTAATAGCGCACGTGATGGTAGAGTTTGCAAAACAAATACCCACTGGACATATGAAAATATTCACGACGTCATTCTGCCAGGTGAGCATAGGCAGCTTCGTAGTGAACATTTAATAGAGAAGGTTAGAGGGGAACTTTTAATCTACCAGAAGACTTTTCATTAGCATCATCGCTAACGGCTACATTAAGTGGTAGACTCGTACACTGCACGCACACACACACACCTTACCTCTAGAAAGTTGCAGGAAATACAAATCACTGAAGGATTCTGTTCATGTCATGATAAACTTGAACAAAATCATTTATTTTCAATACATTTTACTTGATTCCCAAGTTCAATACATTTGTTTTATATTGTTGAAAAATCTGTTTTAACGTCTGGATTCCGCCCACGTTTTATAGGGATAGAACGGACACCTTTTCAAGCCTATTCCCCTCCATCACTGCTGCAAACGTCCTTTTTTTCTCTCTCAAAGCCACAGGGTCAGATTAAAGTCTGTAAATTCTCATCTAACGTATTCTAAACCTTCACCCAGCCACACCAATCCTTTCAGCACGTCTCAAAACCAAAATAACGGAGCGTCACAACAGAGCTGGAACCCTGACGGATCGATGGAAGCCATCACCTGAAGGACTACGGGTTAAATCAGGTACTAGTGGCTTTGTTATGATATCCAGGCTTCATACAAATAACATTACGTATTGCAAGTAAAGCCCGTTGGACTTTTATAAAAAGGCAAGTTTCTCTACTACTTCAGATCCATCTCGCTCAACAGCCGGTGCGGCAAACTTCATGTGGAGACGAGAGATTGATATGTGGCCACTAAAAATTGTAAAATCAACAGGTTTAAAATTGAATGAAGCAAAAAAATAAAATCGTAGGCGAAACCCCTGCTGGCTTCCATCCTTAATTCCAGGCCATAAATCAATAGCCCACACAGACAATACATTCTGAAGGTAATGCAACACACTGTCAGAAATACAAAGTTAGCTTTGAGTAGCCTGGATGTTAGGGACTCAGAATCTATGATGTGGAAGGTTTGTACCTGCCAAGCATTGGAAGTAGCTAACTGAGGCCTCTACCTCCATTACCTGTTAATCTGCTGTAACGCTATATAGAACTGTTGGTAGGGCCGGGCCTCAGTGGGCCTCCGTGGGGGGCCGGGCCTCCGGGGTGGGCCGCGCCTCAGTGGGCCTCCGTGGGGGGCCGGGCCTCAGCGGGCCTCCGTGGGGGGCCGGGCCTCAGTGGGGGGCCGGGCCTCAGTGGGCCTCCGTGGGGTGCTGGGCCATATGACCTAAAAATCATGCTACATTTTCAGACTTACGGGTGATTCCCGATATACACTACCAGTGAATGAGAATGCCAAGAGTGTGCAAAGCTGTCATCAAGGCAAAGAGTGGCTACTTTGAAGAATATAAAATATATTTTGTCATAGATTTGATGTCTTCACTATTATTCTACAATGTAGAAAATAGTCAAAATAAAGAAAAACCCTTGAATGAGTCGGTGTCCTAACCTTTGACTGGTTCTGTATATCTATACTGAACAAAAATATAAAAACACAACATGGACGATACATTTTGAAGGAATCAAATGAATTCAATATAAGTTTTTGTGCGATATTCCAAAATGCCTGTATCTGAAGAATCAAGGTTTTGTTAAATCTGTCTGAGTGTTTGTCTGCTTGTTCTCATATTGTATTCTTGGTCTCATCTCCTTCACTCCTCTGCTGTGTGCCTCTCCCCATTTACACCAGAGATCTGTATATATTGAAGAGATGCACGTCTCTGCCCTAACAATGGGAGTCGTTGACCCAAAGGAGGGAAGACAGGCAACAAGCTTAGGTCCAGAAATAAGCCCATAGAAACACATAGAAACACATTGGGCAGAGTAAACCCTCTCGCTTCACCTCTTCCTCTATGGTTTAGACATACATCAAGCCCCTCCCCCTGCCCCTCACACCAAGCCCCTCCCCTGCCTCGCACACCAAGCCCCCCCCCCCCTCGCCTCTCACACCAAGCGCCCCCCCTCACACCAAGCGCCCCCCCTCACACCAAGCGCCCCCCCCCTCACACCAAGCCCCCCCCTCACACCAAGCCGCCCCCCCCTCACACCAAGCGCCCCCCCCTCACACCAAGCCCCCCCCCACACCAAGCCGCCCCCCACACACCAAGCCGCCCCCCCCCTCACACCAAGCCCCCCCCCTCACCAAGCGCCCCCCCCTCACACCAAGCCGCCCCCCCCCTCACACCAAGCGCCCCCCCCCCTCACACCAAGCCCCCCCCCCCACACCAAGCCGCCCCCCACACACCAAGCCGCCCCCCCCCTCACACCAAGCCGCCCCCCCCCCCACACCAAGCCCCCCGCATTGATTTATGCTGTTTGTAACAACAAAAAGACATTTTCATAGACTTGAAAGCCAGATCAGTGACTATTGCAACAACAACAAGAAGAAGAAGCAGCAGCAGGTTAAACTCATCGCATGACTCCAAGTTGATCGATAGAGGATGACCGATACATGGGGCCGACACCTCGCCATTCTCTATTGGCTTTGCCGTTAGTCCCTCAACATAGACAAACTACAGCCACTCCACCCACCAATCACCGTCTGATGTTATGTTATAACAAAAGCACTTTCTCCCGTGTCGTGGTATACGGTCGCTGTCCACGGTTCTGAAACATCATTTTCAGAGCACTGTAGAATTGGCTCCTTTCCCTATGTTGCTACGTGCATAATAACTAAATTAACCAGCAAATTGAGATGGAGAACAATGAGGCAGAGGAAACAGCCCTTAGACAATTAGGCTAAGAAAACAGAGGAGAGAGAGGAATCCCCAATTTAATTAGGTCTATAATCAATAGCCTAAGTGTTAATCTTTACTCCACTGCTACTCTCTGTTGTCATCTATACATAAGTCACTTTAATAACTCTACATGTACATATTACCTCAACTAACCGGTGCCCCCACACATTGACTCTGTACCGGTACCCCCTGTATATAGTCTCCACATTGACTCTGTACCGGTACCCCCTGTATATAGCCTCCACATTGACTCTGTACCGGTACCCCCTGTATATAGCCTCCACATTGACTCTGTACCTGTACCCCCTGTATATAGCCACCACATTGACTCTGTACCGGTACCCCCTGTATATAGCCTCCACATTGACTCTGTACCGGTACCCCCTGTATATAGCCTCCACATTGACTCTGTACCGGTACCCCCTGTATATAGCCTCCACATTGACTCTGTACCGGTACCCCCTGTATATAGCCTCCACATTGACTCTGTACCGGTACCCCCCTGTATATAGCCTCCACATTGACTCTGTACTGTACCCCCTGTATATAGCCTCCACATTGACTCTGTACCGGTACCCCCTGTATATAGCCTCCACATTGACTCTGTACCGGTACCCCCTGTATATAGCCTCCACATTGACTCTGTACCGGTACCCCCTGTATATAGCCTCCACATTGACTCTGTACCGGTACCCCTGTATATAGCCTCCACATTGACTCTGTACCGTAACACCCTGTATATAGCCTCCACATTGACTCTGTACCGGTACCCCCTGTATATAGCCTCCACATTGACTCTGTACCGGTACCCCCTGTATATAGCCTCCACATTGACTCTGTACCGGTACCCCCTGTATAGAGCCTCCACATTGACTCTGTACCGGTACCCCCTGTATAGAGCCTCCACATTGACTCTGTACCGGTACCCCCTGTATATAGCCTCCACATTGACTCTGTACCGTAACACCCTGTATATAGCCTCCACATTGACTCTGTACCGGTACCCCCTGTATATAGCTTCCACATTGACTCTGTACCGGTACCCCCTGTATATAGCCTCCACATTGACTCTGTACCGGTACCCCCTGTATATAGCCTCCACATTGACTCTGTACCGGTACCCCCTGTATATAGCCTCCACATTGACTCTGTACCGGTACCCCCTGTATATAGCCTCCACATTGACTCTGTACCGGTACCCCCTGTATATAGCCTCCACATTGACTCTGTACTGGTACCCCCTGTATATAGCCTCCACATTGACTCTGTACTGGTACCCCCTGTATATAGCCTCCACATTGACTCTGTACCGGTACCTCCTGTATATAGCCTCCACATTGACTATGTACCGGTACCCCCCTGTATATAGCCTCCACATTGACTATGTACCGGTACCCCCCTGTATATAGCCTCCACATTGACTATGTACCAGTACCCCCCTGTATATAGTCTCCACATTGACCCTGTACCAGTACCCCCTGTATATAGCCTCCACATTGACTCTGTACCGGTACCCCCTGTATATAGCCTCCACATTGACTCTGTACCAGTACCCCCTGTATATAGCCTCCACATTGACTCTGTACCGGTACCCCCTGTATAGAGCCTCCACATTGACTCTGTACCGGTACCCCCTGTATATAGCCTCCACATTGACTCTGTACCGGTACCCCCCTGTATATAGCCTCCACATTGACTCTGTACCGGTACCCCCTGTATATAGCCTCCACATTGACTCTGTACCGGTACCTCCTGTATATAGCCTCCACATTGACTATGTACCGGTACCCCCCTGTATATAGCCTCCACATTGACTATGTACCAGTACCCCCCTGTATATAGTCTCCACATTGACTCTGTACCGGTACCCCCTGTATATAGCCTCCACATTGACTCTGTACCGGTACCCCCTGTATATAGCCTCCACATTGACTCTGTACCGGTACCCCCTGTATATAGCCTCCACATTGACTCTGTACCGGTACCCCCTGTATATAGCCTCCACATTGACTCTGTACCGGTACCCCCTGTATATAGCCTCCACATTGACTCTGTACCGGTACCCCCTGTATATAGCCTCCACATTGACTCTGTAATGGTACCCCCTGTATATAGCCTCCACATTGACTCTGTACCGGTACCCCCTGTATATAGCCTCCACATTGACTCTGTACCGGTACCCCCTGTATATAGCCTCCACATTGACTCTGTACCGGTACCCCCTGTATAGAGCCTCCACATTGACTCTGTACCGGTACCCCCTGTATATAGCCTCCACATTGACTCTGTACCGGTACCCCCCTGTATATAGCCTCCACATTGACTCTGTACCGGTACCCCCTGTATATAGCCTCCACATTGACTCTGTACCGGTACCTCCTGTATATAGCCTCCACATTGACTATGTACCGGTACCCCCTGTATATAGCCTCCACATTGACTCTGTACCGGTACCCCCTGTATATAGCCTCCACATTGACTCTGTACCGTAACACCCTGTATATAGTCTCACTATTGTTATTTTACTGCTGCTCTTTAATTACTTGTTACTTTTATCTCTTAGTCTTATCAATATTTTTTTTTACCTGCATTGTTGGTTAGGTGCTCATAAGTAAGCATTTCACTGTAACCTGTTGTATTCGGTGCACGTCACTAATAACATTTGATTTGAATTGTGCCTGGCTTTATAAAATCACCCATATGCATCTACAGAAATAAGACCGATCTTGCTTCTGTTGCCTGTTTGTTTAATAGCCTACGAGCACCAAGCATCAAACAACGGACAAATATCAGCTAAAACAAGATTCTGCTGTTTATAATCTATGCTGTAATGGGAAGTATCATTTTTAATATAATGTATAATTTTCTGGGTTAGAACAGACTGGTATTACTTACAATTGTAGTTTTTTTTTTACACTGTTGCAAACAAGCAGAAAAATAATATTTCAATATATAGGATACTGTATCAACCAATCACTGATCCGAGCCAGTAAAAAGAGGCCAACTTCCCATCAGTCCTCTGCGTACTGTCAGACCTCCCCCTCTACACGTTTCATGTAGATGACCTATGTTGACATAGAAACGGTGAATATAACCGAAACAAACGTTAGTCGTTTGTATCCCTGCTCTAGTTTGGAGAATCCCCGTGCTCTTCTTCTCTCTCCCTGCATAACAACAGGACTTCCTGGTTTCTGTTTGCGAGCCATCCTCTCTCTACATCTCTGGAGTTAGCGGGATGTAATGGAATAGCAAATAGCTAGCTGTCTCCAAGTACTCAGAGCTGGTGAATAGTTACGCTACTCTAGGAATACCTGTCCTTCACAATGATCAAAACTGTCCTTTACAAAATTCAGATTTTGCTTTGTATTTCAAAAGACAAAACACAGGCCGCATCCCAGATGACACTCTATTCCCTATATAGCGAACTACTTTCGTCCAGGGGACGCGGTGCACTACATTAGGGAATAGGGTGCCATTTGAGATGCGGGCCCAGCCAATTATATCCCAAAATGAGTCCATATTTCTTCATAACAATCTCCTTGGATCTAAACAGCCAAGCACTCAACCGTACACAGTAGACTCTTATTGAACCCTGGTCCTCTAGTCTGGCTGTTGATTTAATGAGGATGATCAAATCGTGATCTAGCAGCAGCTGCTCAGTCAAGTTCCTCTCCTCTCCTCTGATGGAACGTGAAGCGTAACAAACTAATTCTGTATTTTTCTACTGCAGATTGATTAGGAGATTTTATTACCAGTAAAACAATTTCGCCCTCTGTTGGCAAAACAGAGGTAGTGCAGGAGAAAAGGTCAATGTAGCCTTGATGTAAATCTGTTATTTCTGTTTTTCCAGTTAATTTGTGAGCTTTGTTTTGTTTGTTTGTGTAATGTGTGTTTTGTACTGTGGACACAGCAGGGGCCACTTCTGGCTCTGACTGTCAGTCGTGTGTTTTGTACTGTGGACACAGCAGGGGCCACTTCTGGCTCTGACTGTCAGTCGTGTGTTTTGTACTGTGGACACAGCAGGGGCCACTTCTGGCTCTGACTGTCAGTCGTGTGTTTTGTACTGTGGACACAGCAGGGGCCACTTCTGGCTCTGACTGTCAGTCGTGTGTTTTGTACTGTGGACACAGCAGGGGCCACTTCTGGCTCTGACTGTCAGTCGTGTGTTTTGTACTGTGGACACAGCAGGGGCCACTTCTGGCTCTGACTGTCAGTCGTGTGTTTTGTACTGTGGACACAGCAGGGGCCACTTCTGGCTCTGACTGTCAGTCGTGTGTTTTGTGTGAGGCCTGAACATGAATGTGACTCAAATTGACAGACATGGCAGCATCTCTCTTAACTACCCACGTGTTCCCAGTTATTGCTACAGACTAACTACCAGTGGTGTAAAGTACTTATGTTTTTTGGGGGGGTATCTGTACTTCACTATTTATATTTTTGACAACTTTTACTTCACTACATTCTTAAAGAAAATAATGTACTTTTTACTCCTTACATTTTCCCTGACACCCAAAAGTATTTGTTTACATTTGGAATGTTTAGCAGGACAGGAAATTGGTCTAATTCACACACTTATCAAGAGAACATCCCTGGTCGTCCCTACTGCCTCTGATCTGGAGGACTCACTAAACAGAGAACATCCCTGGTCATCCCTACTGCCTCTGATCTGGAGGACTCACTAAACAGAGAACATCCCTGGTCGTCCCTACTGCCTCTGATCTGGAGGACTCACTAAACAGAGAACATCCCTGGTCATCCCTACTGCCTCTGATCTGGAGGACTCACTAAACAGAGAACATCCCTGGTCATCCCTACTGCCTCTGATCTGGACGACTCACTAAACAGAGAACATCCCTGGTCGTCCCTACTGCCTCTGATCTGGAGGACTCACTAAACAGAGAACATCCCTGGTCATCCCTACTGCCTCTGATCTGGAGGACTCACTAAACAGAGAACATCCCTGGTCGTCCCTACTGCCTCTGATCTGGAGGACTCACTAAACAGAGAACATCCCTGGTCGTCCCTACTGCCTCTGATCTGGAGGACTCACTAAACAGAGAACATCCCTGGTCATCCCTACTGCCTCTGATCTGGAGGACTCACTAAACAGAGAACATCCCTGGTCATCCCTACTGCCTCTGATCTGGAGGACTCACTAAACAGAGAACATCCCTGGTCATCCCTACTGCCTCTGATCTGGACGACTCACTAAACAGAGAACATCCCTGGTCGTCCCTACTGCCTCTGATCTGGAGGACTCACTAAACAGAGAACATCCCTGGTCATCCCTACTGCCTCTGATCTGGAGGACTCACTAAACAGAGAACATCCCTGGTCGTCCCTACTGCCTCTGATCTGGAGGACTCACTAAACAGAGAACATCCCTGGTCGTCCCTACTGCCTGTGATCTGGAGGACTCACTAAACAGAGAACATCCCTGGTCTTCCCTACTGCCTCTGATCTGGAGGACTCACTAAACAGAGAACATCCCTGGTCGTCCCTACTGCCTCTGATCTGGAGGACTCACTAAACAGAGAACATCCCTGGTCGTCCCTACTGCCTCTGATCTGGAGGACTCCCTAAACAGAGAACATCCCTGGTCATCCCTACTGCCTCTGATCTAGAGGACTCACTAAACAGAGAACATCCCTGGTCATCCCTACTGCCTCTGATCTGGAGGACTCACTAAACAGAGAACATCCCTGGTCATCCCTACTGCCTCTGATCTGGAGGACTCACTAAACAGAAAACATCCCTGGTCGTCCCTACTGCCTCTGATCTGGAGGACTCACTAAACAGAGAACATCCCTGGTCATCCCTACTGCCTCTGATCTGGAGGACTCACTAAACAGAGAACATCCCTGGTCGTCCCTACTGCCTCTGATCTGGAGGACTCACTAAACAGAGAACATCTCTGGTCATCCCTACTGCCTCTGATCTGGAGGACTCACTAAACAGAGAACATCCCTGGTCATCCCTACTGCCTCTGATCTGGAGGACTCACTAAACAGAAAACATCCCTGGTCGTCCCTACTGCCTCTGATCTGGAGGACTCACTAAACAGAGAACATCCCTGGTCATCCCTACTGCCTCTGATCTGGCGGACTCACTAAACACAAATGTGTCGATTGTAAATTGTCTGAGTGTTTAACTGTGACCCTGGCTGTCCGTAAATGTAAAAAATCTGGTCTGGTTTGCTTAATATAAGACATTTTAAATGTATACTTTTACTTTTGATACTTAAGTATATTTTAAACCAAATACTTTGACTTTCACTCTAGTAGTATTTCACTGGGTAACTTTTACTTGAGTCATTTTCTTTTAAAAAGGTGTCTACATTTACTCAAGTATGAAAACGGAGTATTTTTGTCCACCGCTGTTAATAACTACATAGTTTCAGATGGATATTCTGCCATATGGAGGGAGTGACGTCACTACCATTTAATAGAAGGGGAAAAAATGGCTTTTAGTTTAGTTTATTAATTCGACCATTTAAAAAAACAAAAAAACAAGCACACATAAAACTTAAAAGCCATACGTGCACATGAATAACATCACTGAGGATAACACACAATAAAGTCTGGGACTTGTTTTCATTGTGGTCCTCTTGAGACAAGATGAAACACAGTATGGCAGTACTAACGGTTCTATTTATTTATTTATTTATTTTAGCAACAAGACCGCGGTCACCGTCTGGCCATCGGGGTTTTTGTTGTCACAACAACTAAAAGTACAGACAAGCGATACTATCCAACCACATTGAACAGTTAAAACACCTTCCCTACATCCCGCTTGTGTCCGCCATGATGCTAAAGCTAACTAGCCTAGCCACACTTCCAACCCGGCCTTTCCCGTCCCACAGCCTCCAAAAACCCCGGGAACAACAAATAACCTCGTAGTTAATAACTCACCAGACCCTCGATCTGAATTTGCTTCACGGGTGAATCTAAAGTTGCTCCCGGAGACGTGGAAGCCATCGGGGCGGTTGGTGTCGACGTTGATTCCTTGCGAGTAGCCATTCTGAAACACGCGAAAAGAGGGAGGAAAGAGAAGGTGGGACATAGTGCACCGGCTTTCTACGCTTGGGGGTAAAATGACTACATAATAAATAGTTCCGAGTGTGAGAGACATTATTCAGAGACAAGATAGTCATATATCTACATACAGTATGTTCAAGATAGACAAAAAAAAAACACGATGTCATTTCATTGCTTTATTGCTGCCGTCACATAATTCATTTCATGAGGAAAAGATCTTCAACCTCTCTCCTTTCTAAACTTTTTAACAGTAAGTTGTCTTGTGCCGGCCCTATCCTTTAGGGGCCCAAAGCGAAATTGTGTTTCCCCCACCACCATGATCAATTTCTTAGCAATTTCTTAGCACCATGATCAATTTCCTGCAATTGTACACATTTTGCCATGGGGCATAGAGAAAATGTTGCCATTTTAAATGTAAGTTTTTTTTATTTAACTAGGCAAGTCAGTTAAGAACAAATTCTTATTTACAATGACTGCCTACCCAGGACGACACTGGGCCAATTGTGCTCCGCCTTTAGGACTCCCAATCACGGCCGGATGTGATTCAGCCTGGATTCGAACCAGGGACTGTAGTGACGTCTCTTGCACTGAGATGCAGTGCCTTAGACACTGCATAATAATGGCTGAGAAGGATAATGGCGCCAAAGGAGATGGTTGCCGTTTTACGAACCGGTAACTAATTGTGCAATTGTGTATGTGTAACCGATGTGAAATGGCTAGTTAGATAGCGGTGGTGCGCGCTAATAGCGTTTCAATCAGTGACGTCACTCGCTCTGAGACTTGAAGTAGGGTTTCCCCTTGCGTTGCAAGGGCCGCGGCTTTTGTGGCGCGATGGGTAACGATGCTTCGTGGGTGTCAGTTGTTGATGTGTGCAAGGGTCCCTGGTTCGAGCCCGGGTTGGGGCAAAGAGAGGGACTGTTACATATGTTTATTTGCTTTATTTGTAACTTATTTTGTACATAATGTTTCTGACGGACGCCGGACATCCCCGTCATTCGCAGGATGAAAAGACGGAGATATCGTGGACGACGGTCCGGGTGCCTTGTAAGGATCCGTCGCAGAGAGGGTAATCTACATTTACCATCGATCCTATTAGCCAACGTACAATCAATCGATAATTAAAATAGACGAGCACGTATATCCTACCAACGGGACGTTAAAAACTAACATCTTATGTTTCACAGAGTCGTGGCTGAACAACAACATGATTAACATACAGCTGGCGGGTTTTAAGCTTTTTCGTCGGGATAGAACAGCTGCCTCTGGTAAGACAAGAGGTGACGGCCTAATGTATATTTGTAAACAACATCTGGTGCACGAAATCTTAGGAAGTCTCGAGGTTCTCAAGTAGAGTATCTCATGATAAGCTGTAGACCAAACTATTTACCAAGAGAGTTTACATCTATATTTTTTGTAGATGCCTTAATACCACCGCAGACCGGTGCTGGCACTAAGACCGCACTCAGCCAGCTGTATTAGGCCATAAGCAAACAGGAAAACGCTCATCCAGAGGCGGCGCTCCTAGTGGCCGGGGACTTTAATGCAGGGAAACTCAAATCCGTTTTACCTCATCTCTACCAGCATGTTAAATCTGCCACCAGAGGGAACACAACTCTAGACCACCTTTACTCCACACACACGAGACGCGTACAAAGCTCTCCCTCGTCCTCCATTTGGCAAATCTGACCATAATTCTATCCTACTGATTCCTGCTTACAAGCAAAAACTAAAGCAGAAAGCACCAGTGACTCGGTCAATAAGAAAGTGGTCAGATGAAGCAGATGCTACGCTACAAGACTGTTTTGCTAGCAAAGACTGGAATATGTTCCGGGATTCTTCCGATGGCATTGAGGAGTACACCACATCAGTCATTGGCTTTATCAATAAGTGCATCGATGACATCATCCCCACAGTGACATACCCCAACCAGAAGCCATGGATTACAGGCAACATCCGCACTGAGCTAAAATGTAGAGCTGCTGCTTTCAAGGAGCGGGACTCTAACCCGGAAGCTTCTAAGAAATCCCACTATACCCTCTGACGAACCATCAAACAGGCAAAGCATCAGTACAGGACTAAGATCAAATCAAATTACACCGGCTCCGACTCTCGTCGGATATGGCAGGGTTTGCAAACTATTACAGACTACAAAGGGAAGAACAGCCGCGAGCTGCCCAGTGACACGAGTCTACCAGATGAGCTAAATTATTTCTATGCTCGCTTCGAGGCAAGTAACACTGAAACATGCACGAGAGCACCAGCTGTTCCGGACGACTGTGTGATCACGCTCTCCGTAGCCGATATGAGTAAGACCTTTAAACAGGTCAACATACACAAGGCTGCGGGGCCAGATGGATTACCAGGATGTGTACTCCGAGCATGTGCTGACCAACTGGCAAGTGTCTTCACTGACATTTTAAACCTCTCCCTGACTGAGTCTGTAATACCAACATGTTTCAAGCAGACCACCATAGTCCCTGTGCCCAAGAACACTAAGGTAACCTGCCACAGTACACACAAATCTAAAGTAAAGGAATGGAATTAAGAATATATACTGCTCAAAAAAATAAAGGGAACACTAAAATAACACATCCTAGATCTGAATGAATGAAATAATCTTATTAAATACTTTTTTCTTTACATAGTTGAATGTGCTGACAACAAAATCACACAAAAATAATCAATGGAAATCCAATTTATCAACCCATGGAGGTCTGGATTTGGAGTCACACTCAAAATTAAAGTGGAAAACCACACTACAGGCTGATCCAACTTTGATGTAATGTCCTTAAAACAAGTCAAAATGAGGCTCAGTAGTGTGTGTGGCCTCCACGTGCCTGTATGACCTCCCTACAATGCCTGGGCATGCTCCTGATGAGGTGGCGGATGGTCTCCTGAGGGATCTCCTCCCAGACCTGGACTAAAGCATCCGCCAACTCCTGGACAGTCTGTGGTGCAACGTGGCGTTGGTGGATGGAGCGAGACATGATGTCCCAGATGTGCTCAATTGGATTCAGGTCTGGGGAACGGGCGGGCCAGTCCATAGCATCAATGCCTTCCTCTTGCAGGAACTGCTGACACACTCCAGCCACATGAGGTCTAGCATTGTCTTGCATTAGGAGGAACCAAGGGCCAACCGCACCAGCATATGGTCTCACAAGGGGTCTGAGGATCTCATCTCGGTACCTAATGGCAGTCAGGCTACCTCTGGCGAGCACATGGAGGGCTGTGCGGCCCCCCAAAGAAATGCCACCCCACACCATGACTGACCCACCGCCAAACCGGTCATGCTGGAGGATGTTGCAGGCAGCAGAACGTTCTCCACGGCGTCTCCAGACTCTGTCACGTCTGTCACGTGCTCAGTGTGAACCTGCTTTCATCTGTGAAGAGCACAGGGCGCCAGTGGCGAATTTGCCAATCTTGGTGTTCTCTGGCAAATGCCAAACGTCCTGCACGGTGTTGGGCTGTAAGCACAACCCCCACCTGTGGACGTCGGGCCTTCATGCCACCCTCATGGAGTCTGTTTCTGACCGTTTGAGCAGACACATGCACATTTGTGGCCTGCTGGAGGTCATTTTGCAGGGCTCTGGCAGTGCTCCTCCTGCTCCTCCTTGCACAAAGGCGGAGGTAGCGGTCCTGCTGCTGGGTTGTTGCCCTCCTACGGCCTCCTCCACGTCTCCTGATGTACTGGCCTGTCTCCTGGTAGCGCCTCCATGCTCTGGACACTACGCTGACAGACACAGCAAACCTTCTTGCCACAGCTCGCATTGATGTGCCATCCTGGATGAGCTGCACTACCTGAGCCACTTGTGTGGGTTGTAGACTCCGTCTCATGCTACCACTAGAGTGAAAGCACCGCCAGCATTCAAAAGTGACCAAAACATCAGCCAGGAAGCATAGGAACTGAGAAGTGGTCTGTGGTCCCCACCTGCAGAACCACTCTATTGGGGGTGTCTTGCTAATTGCCTATAATTTCCACCTGTTGTCTATTCCATTTGCACAACAGCATGTGAAATTTATTGTCAATCAGTGTTGCTTCCTAAGTGGACAGTTTGATTTCACAGAAGTGTGATTGACTTGGAGTTACATTGTGTTGTTTAAGTGTTCCCTTTATTTTTTTGAGCAGTGTATAAATATTTGGACGAACAATGTCGGCATAGACTAAAATACAGTAGAATAGAATACAGTATATAGACATGAGATGAGTAATGCAAAATATGTAAACATTATTAAAGTGTTTTTCAGTCTCTCGGTCCCAGCTTTGATACACCTGTACTGACCTCACCTTCTGGATGATAGCAGGGTGAACAGGCAGTGGCTCGGGTGGTTGTTGTCCTTGATCTTTTTGGCAATCCTGTGACATCGGGTGCTGTAGGTGTCCTGGAGGGCAGGTAGTTTGCCACCAGTGATGCGTTGGGCAGACCGCACCACCCTCCGTACCAGGCAGGTGATACAGCCCGACAGCATGCTCTCAATTGTGCATCTGTAAAAGTTTGTGAGGGTTTTATGTGCCAAGCAAAATTTCCTCAGCCTCCTGAGGTTGAAGAGACGCTGTTGCACCTTCTTCACCAGTTTTTTATTTTTATTTAACTTGGCAAGTCAGTAAAGAACAAATTCTTATTTACAATGACGGCCTACCCCGGGCCAATTGTGCGCTGCCCTATGAGACTCCCAATCACGGCCGGTTGTGATACAGCCTGGAATCGAACCAGGGTCTGTAGTGACGGCTCTTTCAATGACATGCAGAGCCTAAGACCGCTGCGCCACTCGGGAGAGGACCGTTTGTTTGTCAGTGATGTGTACGCCGAGGAACTTGAAGCTTTCCACCTTCTCCACTGCGGACCCGTCGATGCGGCGTAGCGGTTTTCTGAAGTTCACGATCACATTTTGTTGGCGTTGAGCGAGAGGTTATTTTTGTGGCACCACACTCCCAGGGCCTTCACCTCCTGCTTGAGGAAGGTCTGATGCACTTTAGGTAAAGATGAACTGTGCTTTAGCTGTATTTAATGAACGCAGTATAGTCCCACGACTGATTTTAACAGAGCCCATTTCGCCACCATTCTACGCTACAACAATGACCTCACGAGTGTGAACTGGTGTTGTATTCTAGAAAGCAGGATTATTAAAGGGATACGTCGAGATTTTGGCAATAAAGTCCTTTATTTACTTCCCCAGTCAGATAAACTCGGGGACACCATTTTTATGTCTCAGACTGTGTCCAGTATGAAGGAAGCAAGCTAGCTGTTCCCATAGACTTCCATTCAATGCGCTAATGTTTGTTAGCAACTGCCTTTTTTCTATTTTTTTTTTTACTTAAAAATTGCACTGTTGGTTAGCACCTGTAAGCATTTCACTGTTGTATTCGGCGCACATGACAAATAAAAATTGATTTCAAACTGCACAGACATAAAAAAATGATATCCACAAATTCATTGGACTCTGGAGAAGTAGGTAAAAAGGCCTCATTGCCAAAATATTGAAGTATCCCTTTAAGTTAGCCGCAACTTGTCGTCAAGTCAATTATTTTAAGTCCGCATTTCTCTGAAATATTAAACAATTTCAAGCCATTTTTGGACAGTCAGCTGGCAAAGTCAATGGATCCTGTTTTCCTGGAACAGATGCTTGTGATGTTACCGTCACCAGACTGAACTGCTCAGAGTGTTTAACCAAATCATTAAAACACTTTTATTTCAAATTCTTTACACAAGTATAACAACAGCTAGTTTTAACCACAGACTAAAAACATGGGATCGGCAACTTTCATTGAAACATGTACAAGCGTCTAGTTACTTTATGCAACAACAAAACAAACAAAAATTAAAAAATAGCTGTGGAGGTACAAAATAAAAACGGGCATTATTATACACCTAAACAATACAATTCAATGCTAGTTGTAATATAGCCAATTTATCAACAGAAATAAACAAATCTAGAAAACAAAATGGTTTTCATGAAAACCAGGTGCACTGAGGAAGAACTTGAGGTGAAGAGCACGTATTCAATTTCTCTCATGATATAACAGTACCTGCAAACAGCATGTATGTAACATGAAAGTCAAAATGTTCTTAAAAATGTTTTTTTGGGGGAGAAATCTTGATTGGAGACAAAACATTTGTGAAGTGTTGTCTTTTGATGAATTTGACCATTACAGATCAGTGGGAAATGTATTGTTACAAATAAACCCCCCCGAAAAGAAAAAAAATACTAATGTGGTCGGAAAGCTTTACAAAATGAAAAAGGAACTTGATAGGAAATATAAATATACTGAATAAATGCATTTCTCACTTAAAAACAACAATACCGCATGATTCAGCTGATGGAGATGCAGTACAATCCTTTTAAAAGTTAGCATTCAGGACCCCCACCCCAAAATGGCCACAAAAAAAACCTAAAAAACATAAAAATAGTGATAAAGCCATTTCCAAATGGCACCATATTCCCTATGTAGTGCACTACTTTTGACCAGAACCCTAAAGGTGCCATAAGGCTCTGGTCAAAAGTAGGGCGCTGTGTAGGAGCTAGTGCCATTCGGACCTCAGGCAGTGTCTAAACAAGGTGGAATCTTGGTCCGGCTGTAGCGATGATGTCACTGTAAGGCTCGGTCTGGTACAGCTCAATAGCCTGCTGTTTCTTCAGAACCAGGAAACTGTAGAACTTGGCGGCTGCCTGCTTCTTGTTGTTGTCTCGGCAAAGCTCCAACAAGCTGACCTGCTCGGCTCCCGTCTTGGCCATGACTCGCTGTAGAGGGGAGAGGACAGAGAGACAGGCACCTTACTGATCAATGGTCTGTCTAACTAGATAGACCGACCCAGGAGACAGGGGGTCGTCCAACTAGAACACAGACCGACCCAGGAGACAGGGGGTCGTCCGACTAGAACACAGACCGACCCAGGGGCTCGTCCAACTAGAACACAGACCGACCCAGGAGACAGGGGGTGGTCCAAATAGAACACAGACCGACCCAGGAGACAGGGGGTGGTCCAACTAGAACACAGACCGACCCAGGAGACAGGGGCTCGTCCAACTAGAACACAGACCGACCCAGGGGACAGGGGGTGGTCCAACTAGAACACAGACCGACCCAGGAGACAGGGGGTCGTCCAACTAGAACACAGACCGACCCAGGGGACAGTCCAACTAGAACACAGACCGACCCAGGAGACAGGGGGTCGTCCAACTAGAACACAGACCGACCCAGGAGACAGGGGGTCGTCCAACTAGAACACAGACCGACCCAGGGGACAGACTCCAGACAACCAGATGAGCATGAAAAGACATTATCAGAATACGGCCCTGTTTTCCATTATAGCAATTTTCCACATGGAAATGTGATATTATGTACCTCTAATTTCAAACAGAACATTAGCATAGTTTGTTTGTTCGTTTACCTACCTAAAGACGTGAACAACACCATGTTTGTTTACCTGAACACCATGTTTGTTTACCTGAAGAAGTGAACAACACCATGTTTGTTTACCTGAACAACACCATGTTTGTTTACCTGAACAACACCATGTTTGTTTACCTGAACAACACCATGTTTGTTTACCTGAACAACACCATGTTTGTTTACCTGAACAACACCATGTTTGTTTACCTGAACAACACCATGTTTGTTTACCTGAACAACACCATGTTTGTTTACCTGAACAACACCATGTTTGTTTACCTGAACAACACCATGTTTGTTTACCTGAACAACAGCATGTTTGTTTACCTGAACAACAGCATGTTTGTTTACCTGAACAACAGCATGTTTGTTTACCTGAACAACAGCATGTTTGTTTACCTGAACAACACCATGTTTGTTTACCTGAACAACACCATGTTTGTTTACCTGAACAACACCATGTTTGTTTACCTGAACAACACCATGTTTGTTTACCTGAACAACACCATGTTTGTTTACCTGAACAACACCATGTTTGTTTACCTGAACAACACCATGTTTGTTTACCTGAACAACACCATGTTTGTTTACCTGAACAACACCATGTTTGTTTACCTGAACAACACCGTGTTTGTTTACCTGAACAACACCGTGTTTGTTTACCTGAACAACACCGTGTTTGTTTACCTGAACAACACCGTGTTTGTTTACCTGAACAACACCGTGTTTGTTTACCTGAACAACACCGTGTTTGTTTACCTGAACAACACCGTGTTTGTTTACCTGAAGGCCATGCAGCATCTGCTGGGTCCTCTTGTTCCATCTCTTCTCCTCCTGGTCCTGGGTTGGATCCCCCTCCTCCTCCTGCACACAGAAACACCCTCTGAAAACATGCAGGACCCCAAGGGACCTGGACAGTCCATTCATCTCCAAAGGCCCACAAATGTTACTTGTCCATCGGTCCAATATGCAGGCGAGTTGAGGTCAGATTGTTGTGTTTATCAAGCTATGGTTCACGTTAACCCCAAGTGTGACGACACACACACACACACACACACACACACACACAGTTACATATCTTCTGAACTTAATTTCTAATCAGTTACGTCACTACTAACGCCACTTCCCCCCCTCCCCCCAGCCTCTACCCTCCCCTCCCCCAGCCTCCCCCACAGCCTCTACCCTCACCCCCAGCCTCTACCCTCACCCCCTCCCCCCATCCTCTACCCTCCCCTCCCCCAGCCTCTACCCTCCCCCAGCCTCTACCCTCCCCCAGCCTCTACCCTCCCCCAGCCTCTACCCTCCTCCCCCTATAAACCCTCTCTGATAACTTGCCACCACTCACCTCCTCATCACTGTCATCCTTGTCCTTCTTCTCCTTGTCCAGCAGGTCCAGTTCAGGCACCAGCTGTGTGAGGTTGAGGCTCTCCTCTGGGGGCAGGTCTACCTGGGCCATGGAGAGGACTGACTGATCAGCCTGAGCTAACGAGAGGACTGAGTGATCAGCCTGAGGCTCCTGGGCTCCCATCTAAAATGGACAGGAAAATAGGGTTAGATACACATACCAGAACAAGTCAGAGATATCCCAATCAACTGTAACAGCAGTGGGGGGAAAGGCTGATATCCCAATCAACTGTAACAGCAGTGGGGGGAAAGGCTGATATCCCAATCAACTCTAACAGCAGTGGGGGGAAAGGCTGATATCCCAATCAACTGTAACAGCAGTGGGGGGAAAGGCTGATATCCCAATCAACTAACAGCAGTGGGGGGAAAGGCTGATATCCCAATCAACTATAACAGCAGTGGGGGGAAAGGCTGATATCCCAATCAACTGTAACAGCAGTGGGGGGAAAAGGCTGATATCCCAATCAACTGTAACAGCAGTGGGGGGAAAGGCTGATATCCCAATCAACTGTAACAGCAGTGGGGGGAAAGGCTGATATCCCAATCAACTGTAACAGCAGTGGGGGGAAAGGCTGATATCCCAATCAACTAACAGCAGTGGGGAAAAAGGCTGATATCCCAATCAACTGTAACAGCAGTGGGGGGAAAAGGCTGATATCCCAATCAACTGTAACAGCAGTGGGGGGAAAAGGCTGATATCCCAATCAACTAACAGCAGTGGGGAAAAAGGCTGATATCCCAATCAACTGTAACAGCAGTGGGGGGAAAGGCTGATATCCCAATCAACTAACAGCAGTGGGGGGAAAAAGGCTGATATCCCAATCAACTGTAATAGCAGTGGGGGGAAAAGGCTGATATCCCAATCAACTGTAACAGCAGTGGGGGGAAAAGGCTGATATCCCAATCAACTGTAACAGCAGTGGGGGGAAAGGCTGATATCCCAATCAACTGTAACAGCAGTGGGGGGAAAGGCTGATATCCCAATCAACTGTAACAGCAGTGGGGGAAAAGGCTGATATCCCAATCAACTGTAACAGCAGTTGGGGAGAAAGGCTGATATCCCAATCAACTGTAACAGCAGTGGGGGGAACAGGCTGATATCCCAATCAACTGTAACAGCAGTGGGGGGAACAGGCTGATATCCCAATCAACTGTAACAGCAGTGGGGGGAACAGGCTGATATCCCAATCAACTGTAACAGCAGTGGGGGAAAAGGCTGATATCCCAATCAACTGTAACAGCAGTGGGGGGAAAGGCTGATATCCCAATCAACTGTAACAGCAGTTGGGGAAAAAGGCTGATATCCCAATCAACTGTAACAGCAGTGGGGGGAAAAGGCTGATATCCCAATCAACTGTAACAGCAGTGGGGGGAACAGGCTGATATCCCAATCAACTGTAACAGCAGTGGGGGAAAGGCTGATATCCCAATCAACTGTAACAGCAGTGGGGGGAAAGGCTGATATCCCAATCAACTGTAACAGCAGTGGGGGAAAAGGCTGATATCCCAATCAACTGTAACAGCAGTGGGGGGGAAAAGGCTGATATCCCAATCAACTGTAACAGCAGTGGGGGGAAAGGCTGATATCCCAATCAACTGTAACAGCAGTGGGGGGAAAGGCTGATATCCCAATCAACTGTAACAGCAGTGGGGGGAAAGGCTGATATCCCAATCAACTGTAACAGCAGTGGGGGGAAAGGCTGATATCCCAATCAACTAACAGCAGTGGGGGGAAAGGCTGATATCCCAATCAACTGTAACAGCAGTGGGGGGAAAAGGCTGATATCCCAATCAACTGTAACAGCAGTGGGGGGAACAGGCTGATATCCCAATCAACTGTAACAGCAGTGGGGGAAAGGCTGATATCCCAATCAACTGTAACAGCAGTGGGGGGAAAGGCTGATATCCCAATCAACTGTAACAGCAGTGGGGGAAAGGCAGATATCCCAATCAACTGTAACAGCAGTGGGGGGAAAAGGCTGATATCCCAATCAACTGTAACAGCAGTGGGGGAACAGGCTGATATCCCAATCAACTGTAACAGCAGTGGGGGGAAAGGCTGATATCCCAATCAACTGTAACAGCAGTGGGGGGAAAGGCTGATATCCCAATCAACTAACAGCAGTGGGGGGAAAGGCTGATATCCCAATCAACTGTAACAGCAATGGGGGGGAAAGGCTGATATCCCAATCAACTAACAGCAGTGGGGGGAAAGGCTGATATCCCAATCAACTAACAGCAGTGGGGGGAAAGGCTGATATCCCAATCAACTGTAACAGCAATGGGGGGGAAAGGCTGATATCCCAATCAACTAACAGCAGTGGGGGGAAAGGCTGATATCCCAATCAACTAACAGCAGTGGGGAAAAAGGCTGATATCCCAATCAACTGTAACAGCAGTGGGGGGAAAGGCTGATATCCCAATCAACTGTAACAGCAGTGGGGGGAAAGGCTGATATCCCAATCAACTAACAGCAGTGGGGAAAAAGGCTGATATCCCAATCAACTGTAACAGCAGTGGGGGGAAAGGCTGATATCCCAATCAACTAACAGCAGTGGGGAAAAAGGCTGATATCCCAATCAACTGTAACAGCAGTGGGGAAAAAGGCTGATATCCCAATCAACTGTAATAGCAGTGGGGGGAAAAGGCTGATATCCCAATCAACTGTAACAGCAGTGGGGGGAAAAGGCTGATATCCCAATCAACTGTAACAGCAGTGGGGGGAAAGGCTGATATCCCAATCAACTGTAACAGCAGTGGGGGGAAAGGCTGATATCCCAATCAACTGTAACAGCAGTGGGGGAAAAGGCTGATATCCCAATCAACTGTAACAGCAGTGGGGGGAAAGGCTGATATCCCAATCAACTGTAACAGCAGTTGGGGAAAAAGGCTGATATCCCAATCAACTGTAACAGCAGTGGGGGGAACAGGCTGATATCCCAATCAACTGTAACAGCAGTGGGGGGAACAGGCTGATATCCCAATCAACTGTAACAGCAGTGGGGGGAAAAGGCTGATATCCCAATCAACTGTAACAGCAGTGGGGGGAAAGGCTGATATCCCAATCAACTGTAACAGCAGTGGGGGAAAAGGCTGATATCCCAATCAACTGTAACAGCAGTGGGGGAACAGGCTGATATCCCAATCAACTGTAACAGCAGTGGGGGGAACAGGCTGATATCCCAATCAACTGTAACAGCAGTGGGGGGAACAGGCTGATATCCCAATCAACTGTAACAGCAGTGGGGGAAAGGCTGATATCCCAATCAACTGTAACAGCAGTGGGGGGAAAGGCTGATATCCCAATCAACTGTAACAGCAGTGGGGGAAAAGGCTGATATCCCAATCAACTGTAACAGCAGTGGGGGGAAAAGGCTGATATCCCAATCAACTGTAACAGCAGTGGGGGGAAAGGCTGATATCCCAATCAACTGTAACAGCAGTGGGGGAACAGGCTGATATCCCAATCAACTGTAACAGCAGTGGGGGGAAAGGCTGATATCCCAATCAACTGTAACAGCAGTGGGGGGAAAGGCTGATATCCCAATCAACTAACAGCAGTGTGGGGAAAGGCTGATATCCCAATCAACTGTAACAGCAATGGGGGGGAAAGGCTGATATCCCAATCAACTAACAGCAGTGGGGGGAAAGGCTGATATCCCAATCAACTGTAACAGCAGTTGGGGAAAAAGGCTGATATCCCAATCAACTGTAACAGCAGTGGGGGGAAAAGGCTGATATCCCAATCAACTGTAACAGCAGTGGGGGGAACAGGCTGATATCCCAATCAACTGTAACAGCAGTGGGGGAAAGGCTGATATCCCAATCAACTGTAACAGCAGTGGGGGGAAAGGCTGATATCCCAATCAACTGTAACAGCAGTGGGGGAAAAGGCTGATATCCCAATCAACTGTAACAGCAGTGGGGGGAAAGGCTGATATCCCAATCAACTGTAACAGCAGTGGGGGAACAGGCTGATATCCCAATCAACTGTAACAGCAGTGGGGGGAAAGGCTGATATCCCAATCAACTGTAACAGCAGTGGGGGGAAAGGCTGATATCCCAATCAACTAACAGCAGTGGGGGGAAAGGCTGATATCCCAATCAACTGTAACAGCAATGGGGGGGAAAGGCTGATATCCCAATCAACTAACAGCAGTGGGGGGAAAGGCTGATATCCCAATCAACTAACAGCAGTGGGGGAAAAGGCTGATATCCCAATCAACTGTAACAGCAGTGGGGGGAAAGGCTGATATCCCAATCAACTAACAGCAGTGGGGGGAAAGGCTGATATCCCAATCAACTAACAGCAGTGGGGAAAAAGGCTGATATCCCAATCAACTGTAACAGCAGTGGGGGGAAAGGCTGATATCCCAATCAACTATAACAGCAGTGGGGGAACAGGCTGATATCCCAATCAACTGTAACAGCAGTGGGGGGAAAAGGCTGATATCCCAATCAACTGTAACAGCAGTGGGGGGAAAAGGCTGATATCCCAATCAACTGTAACAGCAGTGGGGGGGAAAGGCTGATATCCCAATCAACTATAACAGCAGTGGGGGGAAAAAGGCTGATATCCCAATCAACTAACAGCAGTGGGGGGAAAAAGGCTGATATCCCAATCAACTATAACAGCAGTGGGGGGAACAGGCTGATATCCCAATCAACTGTAACAGCAGTGGGGGGGAAAGGCTGATATCCCAATCAACTGTAACAGCAGTGGGGGAAAAAGGCTGATATCCCAATCAACTGTAACAGCAGTGGGGGGAACAGGCTGATATCCCAATCAACTGTAACAGCAGTGGGGGAAAAAGGCTGATATCCCAATCAACTATAACAGCAGTGGGGGGGAAAGGCAGATATCCCAATCAACTGTAACAGCAGTGGGGGGGAAAGGCAGATATCCCAGTCTCCTGAATGAAAGCAGCAGTACTCACAGGCAGGCCAGCCTCCTTGTCGTGGGCCTTGTGTTTGAGTCCGTGTGGGGTGGATGGTGGTGGCATGACAGACTCATCCAGGGTGGTCCTACTTCCCTCCATGGCTGAGGCCTGCAGCATACTGGGTTCCTCCATGATGGTCTGGTCTGAGGAGAGAGAGAGAGACAGGGTTGGGTTGATAATGACAGAGGAACAACCAGATGTCCATGATGGTCTGGTCTGAGGAGAGAAACGGAGACAGCCTTCTCCAGGGTTAGTATATGAGGGGTGAGACAGCCTTCTCCAGGGTTAGTATATGAGGGGTGAGACAGCCTTCTCCAGGGTTAGTATATGAGGGGTGAGACAGCCTTCTCCAGGGTTAGTATATGAGGGGTGAGACAGCCTTCTCCAGGGTTAGTATATGAGGGGTGAGACAGGGAGAAAGCCTTCTCCAGGGTTAGTATATGAGGGGTGAAACAGGGAGAAAGCCTTCTCCAGGGTTAGTATATGAGGGGTGAAACAGGGAGAAAGCCTTCTCTAGGGTTAGTATATGAGGGGTGAGACAGCCTTCTCTAGGGTTAGTATATGAGGGGTGAAACATGGAGAAAGCCTTCTCCAGGGTTAGTATATGAGGGGTGAGACAGGGAGAAAGCCTTCTCCAGGGTTAGTATATGAGGGGTGAAACAGGGAGAAAGCCTTCTCCAGGGTTAGTATATGAGGGGTGAAACATGGAGAAAGCCTTCTCCAGGGTTAGTATATGAGGGGTGAAACATGGAGAAAGCCTTCTCCAGGGTTAGTATATGAGGGGTGAGACAGGGAGAAAGCCTTCTCCAGGGTTAGTATATGAGGGGTGAGACAGGGAGAAAGCCTTCTCCAGGGTTAGTATATGAGCGGTGAGACAGGGAGAAAGCCTTCTCCAGGGTTAGTATGAGGGGTGAGACAGGGAGAAAGCCTTCTCCAGGGTTAGTATGAGGGGTGAAAGGCTTAAGGTAACTTACCGATAACGTCCCTGCCTGACAGAGCCTCCTCTCTGGGCACCTCGGGGTTCTCCAGGTCCTTGAGGAACTCATCCAGACTGTCAGCCTCTCCTCCCTTCCTCCTCTTCCTCATCTCATCCGGCACCAGGGGAGTCAGGCAGCGCGTGAACATCTGACAACACAGGACATATTTCAGTTAAAACCCATTGGACTTCAGTCGTCCCAGAGGGACAGTTAATGACACCTCCTCCAGACTATTCTAGTTTTTAGTTATTTTACCTTTATTTAAAACGAGGCAAATCAGTTAAGAACAAATTCTTATTTATAATGAAGGCCTACCGGGGAACAGTGGGTTAACTGTCTTGTTCAGGGGCAGAACGACAGATTTTTACCTTGTCAGCTCGGGGGATTTGATCTTGCAATCGAAAAGTCCAACGCTCTAACCACTAGGCTACCCTGCCCGCCTCCCCCCTCTAACCGCTAGGCTACCCGCCTCCCCCCTCTAACCGCTAGGCTACCCGCCTCCCCCCCTCTAACCGCTAGGCTACCCGCCTCCCCCCCTCTAACCGCTAGGCTACCCTGCCGCTCATTTTACTAAAGAGTAAACCTTATTCAGAAGTCTAGTCTCATCTATACCTAGTGAGATACAGCTGAAAGGTAAATGGTTTCATGCATCTTACTCAGTAACGGCATCTTCAAAAGGCCATTGTTCTGTGTGTGTGTTGACCTCCTGCCGTCTCTTACCTTCAACAGTTTGCTGTTCCAGAGCGGCTGCGCTGGGAGAGAGAAGAGTTTCTCCACTCCTCCCGTCTCTTTCCACATCATCAGCTTCTTGGTGGGAGGGGCCAGGTCCAACGTGGTCACGATGTCAGAGTAGTCGCTGAGCTGGGCGCGGATCGACTTACTGTCCAGCTCTTTCAGGTTGTCGACAATCAGCTTCCTCTTCCTCTTTGCCTTGGTCTCTTTCACTAGACAGAAGTGTGGATGTCATTCTCCTTCACTAGACAGAAGTGTGGATGTCATTCTCCTTCACTAGACAGAAGTGTGGATGTCATTCTCGCTCACTAGACAGAAGTGTGGATGTCATTCTCTTTCACTAGACAGAAGTGTGGATGTCATTCTCTTTCACTAGACAGAAGTGTGGATGTCATTCTCCTTCACTAGACAGAAGTGTGGATGTCATTCTCCTTCACTAGACAGAAGTGTGGATGTCATTCTCCTTCACTAGACAGAAGTGTGGATGTCATTCTCCTTCACTAGACAGAAGTGTGGATGTCATTCTCCTTCACTAGACAGAAGTGTGGATGTCATTCTCCTTCACTAGACAGAAGTGTGGATGTCCTTCTCAGACACTAGACAGAAGTGTGGATGTCATTCTCTTTCACTAGACAGAAGTGTGGATGTCCTTCTCAGACACTAGACAGAAGTGTGGATGTCATTCTCCTTCACTAGACAGAAGTGTGGATGTCATTCTCCTTCACTAGACAGAAGTGTGGATGTCATTCTCCTTCACTAGACAGAAGTGTGGATGTCATTCTCCTTCACTAGACAGAAGTGTGGATGTCATTCTCCTTCACTAGACAGAAGTGTGGATGTCATTCTCGCTCACTAGACAGAAGTGTGGATGTCATTCTCCTTCACTAGACAGAAGTGTGGATGTCATTCTCCTTCACTAGACAGAAGTGTGGATGTCATTCTCCTTCACTAGACAGAAGTGTGGATGTCATTCTCCTTCACTAGACAGAAGTGTGGATGTCATTCTCCTTCACTAGACAGAAGTGTGGATGTCATTCTCCTTCACTAGACAGAAGTGTGGATGTCATTCTCCTTCACTAGACAGAAGTGTGGATGTCATTCTCCTTCACTAGACAGAAGTGTGGATGTCATTCTCCTTCACTAGACAGAAGTGTGGATGTCATTCTCCTTCACTAGACAGAAGTGTGGATGTCATTCTCCTTCACTAGACAGAAGTGTGGATGTCATTCTCCTTCACTAGACAGAAGTGTGGATGTCATTCTCCTTCACTAGACAGAAGTGTGGATGTCATTCTCCTTCACTAGACAGAAGTGTGGATGTCATTCTCGTTCACTAGACAGAAGTGTGGATGTCATTCTCGTTCACTAGACAGAAGTGTGGATGTCACTCTCCCACTAAAATCACTAATTCTTTCACATTTGTTTTCTTCCACCACAGACGGAGAAGTTTGATAGCTGAAACGTGAGCAGAATAAACAAGGTGACTCTTCGCCAGCAGGGGGCATATTTCCCGGTATCGTATCCATACTGGAGTCGTTCAAAGAAAAAGCGATTCTTCAAAAGCTCAAGTCCCTGCGGCGTCAATCAGCTGTGTGTCAGCATTTCATTACGGAGGAAACGCGAGTTATTCTCTTCGTTCCAGACAAGCTGAGACAACTGAAGTGCTTGTCATTGTGTTTTTACAGAACTACAGATTAAAAACTACCCAACACTCCTTTGCTGTGAAGAAGTATATTTGTTGCATATTTTTGACACTGAAATGTTTTCAACCAAAACCTAATATTAGATAAAGGAAACCAGAGTTTAGAAATACATTTAAAAAAATATATATATACTTGTTTTATATAACTAACAAAGTTACTCAACACCCAATTCCCCTGTGAAAAAGTAATTTCCTCCTTACACTCAAAACATTTTAACAATTTTTCAACCAAACACTGCATTCCACAGTAACAAACGTATACCAACAGTCCAGCATGGTGGTGGTAGTAGTGAGATGGTTTGGGGATGATTTGCTGCCTCAGGACCTGGACGACTTGCCTTAATAGAAGGAACCATGAATTCTCCTCTGTATGGAAGAATTCTACAGGAGAACGTCAGGCCCATCTGTCCGTGAGCTGAAGCACAGCCGGGTCATGCAGCAAGACAATGATCCAAAACAACACAATCAAGTCTACACGAAAATGGTGAACAAAGCAACACATTTGACGTTTTGGAATGGCCTAGTCAAAGTCCAGACATCATCCCAATTTGAGATGTTGTGGTAGGACTTGAAACGAGCAGTTCATGCTTGAAAAGCCACAAATGTCACTGAGTTAAAGCAGTTCTGCATGGAAGAAACGGGACAGAATTCCTCCACAGAGATGTGAGAGACTGATCAACAACTACAGGAAGTCATTGCAGATAAAGGTGTCACATCCAGTTATTGAGTGTAAAGGGGGCAACTACTTTTCCCCACAGGGGAATTGGGTGTTGCGTAACTTTGTTAATAAAATAAGTATACTTTTTCACAGCACTGTATTTATAGCAGATTTAGATTTTAACAGTCAATGAAAGAGAGGTGCTTTTGGTTGTGTTTCTACACTATTCTGACAGAGTGGAGCTGCTCACCAGTGATGTCGATGGGCTCCAGGGCAAAAGCCTCCTCCTCATTGTGGACCAGAGTGGTCTGCTCCGTCTGGTCCTGCATGGCCGGCAGGGGCTCGACCGGGCCGGAGTCTGGACTGTCTGGACCGGCTGTGGGACAACAACACGTTTTAAAACATACAGTAGGAGTGATGCCACCAGTAATGATCTTCTAGCTAGTTTTAATGGCGTCATGGTTAAATCGATAATAACACGCTTCTAGGTACTGTTGAAGTCAGAAGTTTACATACCACTTAGGTTGGAGTCATTAAAACTTGTTTTTCAACCAGTCCACACATTTCTTGTTAACAAACTATAGTTTTGGCAAGTCGGTTAGGACATCTACTTTGTGCATGACAAGTCATTTTCCCAACAATTGTTCAGAGATTATTTCACTTATAATTCCCTATTACAATTCCAGTGGGTCAGAAGTTTACATACACTAAGTTGACTGTGCCTTTAAACAGCTTGGAAAATTCCCCCAAAATGATGTCATGGCTTTAGAAGCTTCTGATAGGCTAATTGACATCATTTGAGTCAATTGGAGGTGTACCTGTGGATGTATTTCAAGGCCTACCTTCAAACTCAGTGCCTCTGCTTGACATCATGGGAAAATCTAAAGAAATCAGTCAAGACCTCAGAAAAAAAATTGTTGACCTCCACAAGTCTGGTTCATCCTTGGGAGCAATTTCCTCCTGAACTCCTGAAGGTACCATGTTCATCTGTACAAACAATAGTACGCAAGTATAAACACCATGGGACCACGCAGTCGTCATACCACTCAGGAAGGAGACGTGTTCTGTCTCCTAGAGATGAATGTACTTTGGTGCGAAAAGTGCAAATCAATCCCAGAACAGCAGCAAAGGACCTTGTGAAGATGCTGGAGAAAACAGGTACAAAAGTATCTATATCCACAGTAAAACGAGTCCTACGTCGACATAACCTGAAAGGCCGCTCAGCAAGGAAGAAGCCACTGCTCCAAAACCGCCATAAAAAGCCAGACTACGGTTTGCAACTGCACACGGGGACAAAGATCGTACTTTTTGGAGAAATGTCCTCTGGTCTGATGAAACAAAATTAGAACTGTTTGGCCATAATGACCATCGTTATATTTGAAGGAAAAAGGGGGAGGCTTGCAAGCCGAAGAACACCATCCCAACCGTGAAGCACGGGGGTGGCAGCATCATGTTGTGGAGGTGCTTTGCTGAAGGAGGGACTGGTGCACTTCACAAAATAAATCGCATCATGAGGAATGAAAATGATGTGGATATATTGAAGCAACATCTCAAGACATCAGTCAGGAAGTTAAAGCTTGGTCGCAAATGGGTCTTCCAAATGGACAATGACAAAGTCAAGATAT
Source organism: Salmo trutta (assembly GCF_901001165.1). Classification (NCBI taxonomy): domain Eukaryota; kingdom Metazoa; phylum Chordata; class Actinopteri; order Salmoniformes; family Salmonidae; genus Salmo; species Salmo trutta. Next base: position 767,053 of record NW_021822992.1, read on the forward strand.
GAGTGGCCATCACAAAGCCCTGGCCTCAATCCCATAGAAAATATGTGGGCAGAACTGAAAAAGCGTTTGCGAGCAAGGAGGCCTACAAACCTGACTCAGTTACACCAGCTGTCAGGAGGAATGGGCCAAAATTCACCCAACTTATTGTGGCAAGCTTGTGGAAGGCCACCCGACACGTTTAACCCAAATTAAACAATTTAAAGGCAATGCTACCAAATACTAATTGAGTGTATGTAAACTTCTGACCCACTGGGAATGTGAAAAAATAAAATAAGAGCTGAAATAAATAATTCTCTCTACTATTATTCTGACATTTCACATTCTTAAAATAAAGTGGTGATCCTAACAGGACATTTTTACTCAGATTAAATGTCAGGAATTGTGAAAAACTGAGTTTAAATGTATTTGACTAAGGTGTATGTAAACTTCCCACTTCAACTGTAGTTTTAATGGTGTCATGGTTAATCGATAACAAAACACACAAGCTTGTGATCCGGGTAGTGTTCAGTAGGGAGAAAACGTTTTGAAACAGGGAGGTACTACCTGAACTTGTCAAGTAAGAACACAGGTGTTTGTTTTCTGCTGGGAAACGTATTTGCTACGGTACGCCCTACTGAACAACACACTGATTTGTTATCCCTTTCTGACTCTAGAGAGAGCGAGAGAGCGCGAGCGAGAGACACAGAGACAGAGAGACACAGAGACACAGAGACACAGAGACAGAGAGACAGAGAGACAGAGAGACAGAGAGACAGAGAGACAGAGAGACAGAGAGACAGAGAGACAGAGAGACAGAGAGACAGAGAGACAGAGAGACAGAGACAGAGAGAGAGATCAACAGATTTAAATGACCACATCGGTCTGGGTAAAGAACGTACGTGACTGTAGGTTGTCAAAGTCGTCCTCATCGTCTCCATGGTCTGGGGGGATCACGCTCTCTGTGATGGCTGGAGGGTCGTCAAATATACCACCCCCATCCTCTTGGGACAGTAGTTTATCCACTGGACAAACGAGACAGAACACGGTTCAGGCTCCGGGACAAACCATTTTGGGGTTGGGGGGTGATAAAACATTGACTGTGGTCATCTCATTACTCTGAATTTAGAATAGTACTGTATTAATCCTTCACATAAAAACACACAGCTTAAAAGCACAGAGACAGTCAACACTGTATGGCGGTTTCCCAGCATTCCCCTCCCTCCCTAAGAGCACAGACAGTTAACACTATATGGCGGTTTCCCAGCATCCCCCCCATCCCTACCCAGCATTCCCCTCCCTCCCTAAGAGCACAGACAGTCAACACTATATGGCGGTTTCCCAGCATCCCCCCCATCCCTACCCAGCATTCCCCTCCCTCCCTAAGAGCAGACAGTCAACACTATATGGCGGTTTCCCAGCATCCCCCCCAGCCTTCCCCTCTACCCAGCCTTCCCCTCTACCCAGCATCCCCCCTCTACCCAGCATTCCCCCTCTACCCAGCATTCCCCCTCTACCCAGCATTCCCCCTCTACCCAGCATTCCCCCTCTACCCAGCACCCCCCCCTCCCTACCCAGCATTCCTCCTTCGTTGTTCTCCATGGTGTCTCCGAAGTCGTCGTACTCTAGGTGGTTGGACTTGTCCGGCAGGTGAGCAGGCCCAGGCTCAGCCTCCAGTAGCAGATTAGAGGCTGTCGCTCCATGGATGATGTCGTCTTCAAAGCCTCCCTCTACCCTCATCATCTCACGGTCATCCATGCCAAAGTCAGCTGGGAGCGAGGGAGGGACACAGAGGGTTGTTACAATACATGGAAAGCCAATGGCAAAGAGATGGGATAATGTGATGCAAGGTAAAAATGTACATCTCCAGCTTAGTAACCTAGTTGGCATTATGAGAATGTCTCCAGCTCAGTAACCATAGTAACCTAGTTGGCATTATGAGAATGTCTCCAGCTCAGTAACCATAGTAACCTAGTTGGCATTATGAGAATGTCTCCAGCTCAGTAACCATAGTAACCTAGTTATCATTATGAGAATGTCTCCAGCTCAGTAACCATAGTAACCTAGTTATCATTATGAGAATGTCTCCAGCTGAGTAACCATAGTAACCTAGTTAGCATTATGAGAATGTCTCCAGCTCAGTAACCATAGTAACCTAGTTAGCATTATGAGAATGTCTCCAGCTGAGTAACCATAGTAACCTAGTTATCATTATGAGAATGTCTCCAGCAGAGTAACCATAGTAACCTAGTTAGCATTATGAGAATGTCTCCAGCTCAGTAACCATAGTAACCTAGTTGGCATTATGACTTAAGTTTTAGATCTGCATTCCCAATAGTTTACAGGGAAATACAATGTTGTGTATTATGAACAGGACTTGCTGCTGCATATACAGTACCGATCCATAACCCAGTTAAAGAGATTCTCAGGTACTTTGTATACTTTTTAGCCAGTAGTTCTGAAAGTAGCACGCACGAGCCAAAAGCGGTCCACTAAAATTGTGTACTACATCACGAATGTGAGGAGCTGAAGCTCATTGGCTAGAACTAAAATTGTGTACTACATCACGAATGTGAGGAGCTGAAGCTCATTGGCTAGAACTAAAATGGTGTACTACATCACGAATGTGAGGAGCTGAAGCTCATTGGCTAGAACTAAAATTGCTAGGGGGCTGGCCCACGTGGGGGGAAATGTAGGTTAAATGTGGCGTAGCATGGCACAGATATACATACATACACACACACACATATATATATATATAAAAAGTTGCTTTGAAACTAGGGATTTCACAGCTAATTGAGGTATGAGTAATTCTGCTCAGATTATGCATGTATGAAACACCAGATTGACATCAAGCCAAAGGCGGGAGGTTAAATAAATAAATACTTTCTTGGTCGCCAAAATACCGGAGCATGTCTAACAATACCCAGGAATATTGACTGACAGCACCGTACCAAAGTCATTGTCCTGCATGAGGCTGAGGTTCCCCACCTCCTCCCTCATGGTGATCTCCTCCACTCTGCTCTGGTTCAGGGTGAACTGCTGGGCTACATCTATGTCACTGTGGAAACAACAGGTAGTGTTAACCTTTCAACTCAGTTCATTATAGCTGCATATCACTGTTCCTTATGTCAGATGGCCGAGTACAATCTGTATTTGGTTGGAAGGGACGGGGTCTCCTAAAATTAGGAGAATACTTGTTTGTTGATTTGCATCCTCATTAGTTACCTGTTACAATAGCAACAATCTACTTCCTGGGAGGGCTGTGTAGGGTTGTATTGGGAAGGAACTTCCTCCATAGACAATATATATATCACCTATATGTATGACTTACTCAAGGTCAGGTAAGGGTTGGTCAAAGTCATGGAAATCCTCAGGCAGAGTGATGGCGTTGTAGGCAGCCTCTCTGTTCTCCTCTGGCAGATCCACAACACCTGGAGGGCAGCAGCCAGACAGAGTGGTGAGCAAACAAACAGTCAGTAAGGCTAGGATCACCAGCCGCTCAAACTCCTGATCTCTTCAGGTTTATTCCTAGTCGAGTACCTGGTCTGAAAGCCATGTTGATTTAGCTTATTCCTAGTCACATAAAACCCCGAGCTACATACCTAGTTTGAAAGCCATGTTGATTAATCTTATTTCCTAGTCCCATAATAAGAGCCAAGCTACACACCTGGTCTGAAAGCCATCTTGATCTTGATGAAGGCTTCATTACAGTCAGCCAGGAGGTACTTGGCCTTCCTGTTGTAGATCCTCACCACACCGAGCAGGAGGTGACCTGAGGTCCTCAGCGCCATCTTCACCTAGGAGGGAGGGGGGAGGGAGACAGAACAATGGGTGTATTCAGTGTGGCGAAACGTTCTGAACGCTGTTGAAACAGAATGAAGAGAGACGATATGATACCCTAATTCTATCTGACAATCCATTTCTTAGTCAACAAAATGAGACTTCTACATGAACGTTGCGTAACCATGTGCCGTCCTGAACAGGTCCCACGGATCACATCAGGGAGGAGACGTCACAGGTAACGTTACATCATTATCGTCTGTACAACAGTCGACAGCAAGCTTCACCCAGTAGCTGCGGTCACTACCAAGGTAATGTTAACTTGATGTGGGTAACATGCATGCAGTATCAGTCAATCGGTCTGGTTCTAATCTGGTCACTACCTAGTTCCATCATTAGACCCTTGTCTACTTCTTCCACATGTAGATCTGAAACTATTGGATTGGTCAAAGCGGGAATAAAAGATAGCCAATGGGGACGTCTAATGAACGGCTGAGGGATGAGACTGACTTCTCAGACTGGGCCTTTCATTGTGTAACGACATTCAACAGAGACATGAATGATGATATCTGCTAGACAGGCTTCCCCTTTACCTTGGGACAGATGATGCTCTCCACACTGCTCTCCAGGTTACATTCAAACACATGAGCCTTGGTCAGCTTCTTGTCCCAGTGGGCCGCTAGCCAGATCTTGGCCAGAGGCCCACGTTTGGACAGGACAAAGTGGGCGTAGAACATTGCCCAGGTTGGTTGCTAGCTCTTGAAGAACCGGGGGTAAGAGCACCTGGAATAGAGAAAGCAGTATGTAAAGCTTTAAGATGTGAAATAGCAACTTTTTAAAAAAATGTTTAGGTAGCTAAACTTTTGGGGTAGAGAATTCGTCATGCAAAATAGACGGTAGTTGTAGCTAATATCGACAAATAAAATGTGTAGTTTAGGATTGAAGATCAGACTCATTCACGACTCTTTTGGATGATAGGATGCCAATAATCAGAAATATCTTCCTTGCAATCTAATAAATAACTTAGTTAGCGAATTAATGTACTGGTTGAAACGAGATTCATATAGTTAGTAGCTCATGTTCAAGTACTGGTGGACTTGCGAGTTAAAAGTTGTCCGGAAAAAAAAAAAAATCAACTACTTGGGGTCTTTTGATTGAACATGGCTAGGCTATCATGCTAACATGCTAGCTCACGTTAAATGTTTAGTTAGCAAGAGAGCTAGTTAGCTAGCTTGAAATCCTAGCAACAATTTCAGGAAATATACACAAGTAAACAAAATAAGAAGAGAAGCATGATGATACATAATCCTAATTGATCATAAACGTGGATGCATCATTTCACGGTAACTAGCGACGGTGCTGAGCGGGCAATAACTGCAAACACTTTTATTTTCTCGGTAGCGGTTAGCAGGCGCGCTAGTCGGTAGCAAGTAGGAGGGCCCCGGTACAGAAAGAATCGGCGTGCACGCTAATTTCTCATCACAAAACTCACAAATCAGATTTTTTTTTTTTATAATGTAAAATATATTTAACTTACCGATTGTACCCCCCTTTGAAAATAAATATCAATGATTATGCAATTCCTCCCAGCGATTGTGTTCCTGTTGTACTCATGAAAAGAGTCAAGATGGCGCCAGTAGCCTTCCTCCCGCTCAGTGTCCTTTTAAAATCAGCAGGATGTTTACAGCCGACAAAATGGCCCAGGGAGGAGTCTGTTCCTGTTGACAGACAGCTGCAAATGGAAATACTGCATGTGCGTTGACCAATGATAGCGGGCCAGATTGTTTCAATTCGATTATGGCAAAAAATTAAATATGCAATCTGATTAATACAAGTGTGTATGAAAATGTATGCACTATCTACTGTAAATCGCTCTGGATAACTGACTAAAATGTATGTGTGTGAAAGATAGAGAAGGACGAGATGCTTCGCTCCTGAGCCAGACTTTAAAATTTGCGGATTCGATTAGCCAAGGGGCACCAGTCTATGGCCCGTGACTTGAACTGGCAAAAGTAAAACGAAATAAATGTTTATTTGTCACATGCGCCGAATACAACATGTGTGGAGTTTACAGTGAAATGCTTATGTACAAGCCATTTCCCAACAATGCATAGTTCAAAAGTAAAAACAATTAGCAAAAAAGGTAACAGTAACACAATAATTCGACTATATACAAGGTGACCGGTCACTGTGTAAGGTAGAACAAGGTAGTAATGAGACTATATACAAGGTGTACCGGTCACTGTGTAAGGTAGTACAAGGTAGTAATGAGACTATATACAAGGTGTACCGGTCACTGTGTAAGGTAGTACAAGGTAGTAATGAGACTATATACAAGGTGTACCGGTCACTGTGTAAGGTAGTACAAGGTAGTAACGAGACTATATACAAGGAGTACCAGTACAGAGTCACTGTGCAGGGGTACCAGGTAGTAATGAGACTATATACAAGGAGTACCAGTACAGAGTCACTGTGCAGGGGTGCCAGGTAGTAATGAGACTATAAACAAGGAGTACCAGTACAGAGTCACTGTGCAGGGGTACCAGGTAGTAATGAGACTATATACAAGGAGTACCAGTACAGAGTCACTGTGCAGGGGTACCAGGTAGTAATGAGACTATATACAAGGAGTACCAGTACAGAGTCACTGTGCAGGGGTACCAGGTAGTAATGAGACTATAAACAAGGAGTACCAGTACAGAGTCACTGTGCAGGGGTACCAGGTAGTAATGAGACTATATACAAGGAGTACCAGTACAGAGTCAATGTACAGAGGTATGAGGTAGTTGTGGAAATATGTACAACTAGGTAAGGTTAAAAATGACTAGGTAATCAGGATAGATAATGAACAGAGTAGCAGCAGCGTATGAGAGTGTGAAAGAGTGTCTATCTGAGAGAGTGTGTGTATATGTGTGTGTGTGTGTGTGTGTGTATATATGTGTGTGTGTGTGTGTGTGTGTGTGCATAGAGCCAGTGAAAATTAAAAGAAAGTGGGTCAATGCAAATAGTCAGGGTAGCCATTTGATTAACAGTTCAGGAGTCTGATGGCTTCGGGGTAGAAGCTGTTCAACAGTCTGATGGCTTGGGGATAGAAGCTGTTCAGCAGTCTGATGGCTTGGGGATAGAAGCTGTTCAGCAGTCTGATGGCTTGGGGATAGAAGCTGTTCAGCAGTCTGATGGCTTGGGGATAGAAGCTGTTCAGCAGTCCGATGGTTTGGTGGTAGAAGCTGTTCAGCAGTCCGATGGCTTGGGGATAGATGCTGTTCAGCAGTCCGATGGTTTGGGGGTAGAAGCTGTTCAGGAGTCCGATGGCTTGGGGATAGAAGCTGTTCAGCGGTCTGATGGTTTGGGGGTAGACGCTGTTCAGGAGTCTGATGGCTTGGGGGTAGAAGCTGTTCAGCAGTCTGATGGCTTGGGGGTAGAAGCTGTTCAGGAGTCTTCTGGCTTGGGGATAGAAGCTGTTCAGCGGTCTGATGGTTTGGGGATAGAAGCTGTTCAGGGGCCTTTTGGTTCCAGACTTGGTGCTCCAGTACAACTTGCTGTGTAGTAGTAGAGAGAACAGTCTATGTCTTGAGTGACTGTGGTTTTCGACACATTTTTGGGCCTGACACCACCTGGTATAAAGGTCCTGGATGGAAGGAAGCTTGGCCCCAGTGATGTACCGGGCCGTACGTGTAACAGTGTAGGTTCCGTCCCTCTCTTCGCCCCAACCCGGGCTCGTACCAGGGACCCTTGCACACATCAACAACTGACACCCACCGAAGCATCGTTACCCATCGCGCCACAAGAGCCACGGCCCTTGCAACGCAAGGGGAAACCCTACTTCAAGTCTCAGAGCGAGTGACGTCACCGATTGAAACGCTATTAGCGCGCACCACCGCTAACTAACTAGCCATTTCACACCGGTTACACCACCGCTAACTAGCTAGCCATTTCACACCGGTTACACCACCGCTAACTAGCTAGCCATTTCACATCGGTTACACCACCGCTAACTAACTAGCCATTTCACACCGGTTACACCACCGCTAACTAGCTAGCCATTTCACACCGGTTACACCACCGCTAACTAGCTAGCCATTTCACATCGGTTACACCACCGCTAACTAGCTAGCCATTTCACACCGGTTACACCACCGCTAACTAACTAGCCATTTCACACCGGTTACACCACCGCTAACTAACTAGCCATTTCACATCGGTTACATACGCACTACCCTCTGTAGCGCCTTACGCTCGGTTGCCAAGCAGTTCCCATACCAAGGGGTGATGCAGCCAGTCAAGATGCTCTCTGGTGCAGCTGTATAACTTTTTGAAGACCCATACCAAATCTTTCAGCCTCCTGAGGGAGAAGAGGCGTTGTCGTGTCCTCTTCACGACTGTGTTTGGACCATAATACGTCCTTCGTGATGTGGACACAAAAGAACTTGACGCTCTTGACCCACTCCACTACAGCCCCGTCGATGTGAATAGGGACCTGCTCGGCAATCCGTTTCTTGTAGTCCACGATCAGCCTCTGTCTTCATTCACGTTGAGGGAGAGGTTGTTGTCCTGGCACCACACTGTCAGGTCTCTGACCTCCTCCCTATAGGCTGTCTCATCATCTTTGGTGATCAGGCCTACCACAGTTGTGTTGTCAGCAAACTTAATGATGGTGTTGGAGTTGTGTTTGGCCACGCAGTCATGGGTGAACAAGGAGTACAGGAGGGGGCTAAGCACGCAGCCCTGAGGGGCCCCTGGGTTGAGGGTCAGCGTGGCAGATGTGTTGTTGCCTACCCTCACCACCTGGGGGCTGCCCGTCAGGAAGTCCAGGATCCAGTTGCAGAGGGAGGTGTTTAGTCCCAGGGTCCTTAGCTTAGTGATGAGCTTGGAGGGCACTATGGTGTTGAACGCTAAGCTGTATTCAATGAACAGCATTCTCACATAGGTGTTCCTCTTGTCCAGGTGGGAAAGGGCAGTGGAGTGCAATAGAGATTGTGTCATCTGTGGATCTGTTGGGGCGGTATGCGAATTGGAGTAGCTCCATGGTCTCTGGGATGATGTGAGCCATGACCAGCCTTTCAAAGCATTTCATGTCTACATATGTGAGTGCTATGGGGTGATAGTGATTTAGACAGGTTACCTTGGGCACAGGGACTATGGTGGTCTGCTTGAAACATGTAAGTATTGCAGACTGGGTCATGGAGAGGTTGAAAATGTCAGTGAAAACACTTGCCAGCTGGTCAGTGCATGGTCTGAGTTTGAGTCCTGGTAATCCGTCTGGCCTTGCAACCTTTTGAATGTTAATCTGTTTAAATGCCTTACTCACATCGGCTTACGCACAGTCGTCCGGAACAGCTGGTGGTCTAATGCATGGTTCAGTATTGCTAGCCTCGAAGCGAGCCTAGAAGGCATTTTGCTCGTCTGGTAGGCTCGCGTCACTGTGCAGCTCTCTTTGTAATCTGTGATAGTTTTCAAGCCCTGCCACATCCATTGAGCATCAGAGCCGTTGTAGTAGGATTCAATCTTAGTCCTTTATTGATTGGTTCGTCGGAGGGAGTAGAAGGATTTCTTATAAGGTCTAGATTAGTGTCCTGCTCCTTGACAGAGGCAGCTCTAGCCTTTAGCTCAGTGAGGATGTTGCCTTTAATCCATGCCTTCAGGTTGGGGTATGTACGTACGTACGTGAATTCTAGAACATATTCCAGTCTGTGGTAGCGAAACGGTCCTGTAGTCTAGCATCCACTTCATCAGACCACCTCCGTATTGAGCGCGTCACTGGTACTTCCTGTTTGAGTTTTTGCTTGTAGGCAGGAATTAGGAGTATAGAGTTATGGTCAGATTTGTCAAATGAAGGGCGAGGGAGAGCTTTGTAGACGTCTCTGTGTGTGGAATAAAAGGGATCTAGAGTTTTTTTTGCCTCTAGTTGCACAGGTGACATGCTGGTAGAAATGAGGTAAGAAGGAATTCAGTTTTCCTGCATTAAAATCACCAGTCACTGGGAGCGCCACCTCTGGGTGAGCATTTTCTTGTTTGCTTATGGCCCTATACAGATCGCTGAGTGCGGTCTTAGTGCCAGCATCAGTTTGTGATGGTAAGTAGACAGCTACAAAAAAATATAGATGAAAACTCTCTCGGTAAATAGTGTGGTCTACAGCTTATCATGAGGTATTCTAACTCAGGAGAGCAGAACCTCAAAGTCTTCCTCAATTAATATTAGAGATCACGCACCAGCTGTTGTTGACAAAGAGACCCCCCCCCCCCCCCCCCCCCCCCCTGAGTTTACCCGACGCTGGCGTTCTGTCCTGACGATGTATAGAAAAACCAGCTAGATTTGTATTTTCCATGTCCTTGTTCAGTCACGACTATGAGAAACATAGGATATTACAGTTCTTCAGATCACGTTGATAGGATAGTCTCGAACGGAGCTTGTCCGGTTTATTCTCCAGTGATTGCACATTCGCCAATAGAACGGAGGGTGGAGGTGGTTTATCCACTCGCCAACATAAGTCTCGTCAGGTATCCCGCACGCCGGCCACTCTATAATGGCGCCTCTTCCTTCTTCGAGTGTCGGGGGTTCTGGTCTGGGATGAGCAGTGACATTTTCCTCCGACTCTTGAAGTAGAAAACCTCATCCAAATCAATCTTAGTGAGCACTGTTCTGAACATCCAGAAGCTGTTTTCGGGTTATCGGAAATAATGGTGGAAACATTACGTACCAAAAAAAAGTTAAGATAAGCGCAAAAAAATTAAAAAAATTCAAAAAAAGAAAACACACAAAATAGCAGGATTGGTCAGGAGCCGGTAAAACAGCTGCTGTTCCCTCCAGCGCCATTACTATCAAAAGTGGCAACGCAGTCATGGGTGAACAAGGAGTACAGGAGGGCGGCTCAGCCCGCTCAGCGCGGGAGGAGCGCCCGTTCCTACAGGAGGGGGCTCAGCACGGGAGGAGCGCCCGTTCCTACAGGAGGGGGCTCAGCACGGGAGGAGCACCCGTTCCTACAGGAGGGGGCTCAGCACGGGAGGAGCGCCCGTTCCTACAGGAGGAAGGCTCAGCCCGCTCAGCACGGGAGGAGCGCCCGTTCCTACAGGAGGGGGGCTCAGCCCGCTCAGCACGGGAGGAGCGCCAGTTCCAAATGGAACTGTAATCAGCGCCGCTCGGTCATGTTATCATCTAGGCAGCATGGTGCGTCTTCCATAAACGTACAACTCTCTTTTCCATAAAATACACCGAGTGTAAAAAAAAACAAAAAAACATTAGGAACACCTGCTCTTTCCATGACATAGACTGACCAGGTGAATCCAGGTGAATCCAGGTGAAAGATATGATCCCTTATTGATGTCACTTGTTAAATCCACTTCCAATCAGTGTAGATGAAGGGGAGGAGACAGGTTAAAGAAGGATTTTTAAGCCTTGAGACAATTGAGACATGGATTGTGTATGTGTGCCATTCAGAGGGTGAATTGCCAAGACAAAATATTTAAGAGCCTTTGAACAGGGTATGGTAGTAGGTGCCAGGCGCACCAGTTTGAGTGTATCAAGAACTGCAACGCTGCTGGGTTTTTCACGCTCAACAGTTTTCCGTGTGTATCCGAAATGATCCACTACCCAAAGGACATCCAGCCAACTGGACACAACTGTGGGGAAGCATTGGAGTCAACATGGGCCAGCGTCCCTGTGGAACGCTTTCGGCACCTTGTAGAGTCCCTGATGAATTGAGTCTATTCTGAGGGCAAAAGGGGGTGCAACTCAGCATTAGAAAGGTGTTTCCTATGTTTTGTACACTCAGTGTTTATGTTTGAATTTTCAGACTAGTTTTCATTGGGAAGGCAGATAAAGTGTTTTTTTTTTTAAATCAAAAGCAATCCCTTTTGCACGTGAAAACAAATAATTATACTCATTACTTCACAAGCTTCACTTTAAAAAGTAGAAGCTGTTTGGGCGGGTCATACCATGGAACATGTAGCTGTTTGATTTGGAATTTTTGGACCCCAATTAGGTATAATAAAAAAAAAAAAATTTATTTGATATATTGAATTTGGCCATTAATACTATAGCCCATAGAAACGCATTGAATAACACATTAATAACTGGCAAAACAAACAGTAGTTGCGATGCGTGGGTAAAATCACTGGGGAAGCCAAGACAGGGGGGGAAAAAAGCCATATTTCAACCTTTGCGTGGCTTGCTCTATAACCGTTCGTCACGGTGATATACAATAAGATCCGTGACAACAGTCACGCGGTGGTGACATAAATTCAACTACACCTACGTAATAGTCCCATGTGGCTCAGTTGGTAGAGCGTGATGCTTGCAACAGCGGCGTTGTGGGTTCGATTCCCACGGAGGACAATTATGAAAACGTATTCACTCAATAATGTAAATCGCTAATATGGTTTTTCCATCACAAAACCGGAGAGCAATATCTGTCCGGTGAATGTTTTCAACCGTTTATTAAACAACCACTGATTTAGAGCCGCAAGTCAGCACAAAGACAACACTCCGCTATCCCAGCACCATATCAATTGTTAACATCATAAAATCAACAAGGCTATACATACTTAGTTTAATAAACTGAAAACAAACGTAAAGATAACAAAAAAACAATTGAGTCCAATCAATGTTGCTAAATATCACGTGGCTGTACACGGTAACTGATTTGACGCACAGAAGTAAAACAGTTTACTCTCCATACTGGTCAACGAGTTGAACGCCAATCCTCCTCTCCCCCCCACACACCTGGTTATTGATACGCTTTAAGTTTCTGTTTTCACAGGCTACCTAGCTAAAATGCTTGCTAGCCTACCTTCCTCGCATGGGCAACATATGAACCAGCTAAGTTAGCTAGCTAGTTAATGTGAGCCTACTAGACTACATCTAGAATAAATATTGAACTAAAATCATCTCAGATCAGTGGCACAATATATGAATTTATGGTTAGATCTGAATCACCGTCATAATCATTGGCCTGTACAGAGAATAAAGTCAAAACCACAAGTCTAAATCCACATCTCCATCCATGGTTTAGGAAAGGGCAGATTTAGCATGCTAGCTACTGTAGCACATCAACATAAACAGACCAGAAAACAGACACGTTTTGTTTCTGACAATGATGCCATTTTGCTTAGGACTGTGATTTGATTGGTGTGAAGCCAAGCCTCCCTTGTGGGGGGAGTTTTGCTGCACCAGGACAACCCTCAAGTTGAGCTCAGCTCAATGCTACCCAAACCAGATGAATAGAGTCCTTTCATTCCAAACACCCTACTGCAACAACAACTAAAATATTGGAATGACAAGGTGAAATCATGTCGGGTAAGGACTGAATCATCAGGAAGTAGTAAATGGCCAATAGGATTTGTGAGAGACTAGTCAGCATCTGTTGCAGTCGCTGCTCTGCCAAACACAGTTTGGCTAATCACGGTTTATTTTCTGCTCCATGGGGTCCGAGGGAGATTAAACTAAATGTTCATTATCATTTGTGCATGCCATTGTTTACAGAGCATTAAACGTGGATTTGTTTATTTCATTACAGTTTTCATTAATGTTATAGTTCTCTCTGTATAGTAGCTGAGAGGAAAACTACAAGTCAGAACCCACTGGGAAATTATAAATGATGAGCTATGTTTTTTTCTACGTGAATAATTGAGATACAGGATGGCTGAAAATGTTATTTATTCAGGTGAGAGAACGACTGGGCCAGAATGACAATATTCCCATAATGAGTTCAGACAAAGTTCAAACATTCTAGATGAACGAATTACAGTGCTTCTGTGGATCCCAGCCCCCCCACACACCTGGTTGTTGATACAGTAATAGTATGGTAATTCAGCCCCCCCACACACCTGGTTATTGATACAGTAATAGTGGATCAGCCTCCCCACACACCTGGTTATTGATACAGTAATAGTGTATCAGCCTCCCCACACACCTGGTTATTGATACAGTAATAGTGGATCCCAGCCTCCCACACACCTGGTTATTGATACAGTAATAGTGGATCCCAGCCCCCCCACACACCTGGTTATTGATACAGTAATAGTGTATCAGCCCCCCCACACACCTGGTTATTGATACAGTAATAGTGGATCAGCCTCCCCACACACCTGGTTATTGATACAGTAATAGTGGATCCCAGCCTCCCACACACCTGGTTATTGATACAGTAATAGTGGATCCCAGCCTCCCACACACCTGGTTATTGATACAGTAATAGTGGATCAGCCTCCCCACACACCTGGTTATTGATACAGTAATAGTGTATCAGCCCCCCCACACACCTGGTTATTGATACAGTAATAGTGTATCAGCCCCCCCACACACCTGGTTATTGATACAGTAATAGTGGATCAGCCTCCCCACACACCTGGTTATTGATACAGTAATAGTGGATCAGCCTCCCCACACACCTGGTTATTGATACAGTAATAGTGGATCCCAGCCTCCCCACACACCTGGTTATTGATACAGTAATAGTGTATCAGCCTCCCCACACACCTGGTTATTGATACAGTAATAGTGGATCAGCCTCCCCACACACCTGGTTATTGATACAGTAATAGTGGATCAGCCTCCCCACACACCTGGTTATTGATACAGTAATAGTATGGTAATTCAGCCCCCCACACACCTGGTTATTGATACAGTAATAGTGGATCAGCCTCCCACACACCTGGTTATTGATACAGTAATAGTGGATCCCAGCCTCCCCACACACCTGGTTATTGATACAGTAATAGTGGATCCCAGCCTCCCACACACCTGGTTATTGATACAGTAATAGTGGATCCCAGCCTCCCACACACCTGGTTATTGATACAGTAATAGTGTATCAGCCTCCCCACACACCTGGTTATTGATACAGTAATAGTGGATCTCAGCCTCCCCACACACCTGGTTATTGATACAGTAATAGTGGATCAGCCTCCCCACACACCTGGTTATTGATACAGTAATAGTGTATCAGCCTCCCCACACACCTGGTTATTGATACAGTAATAGTGGATCAGCCTCCCCACACACCTGGTTATTGATACAGTAATAGTGGATCCCAGCCTCCCCACACACCTGGTTATTGATGCAGTAATAGTGGATCCCAGCCTCCCACACACCTGGTTATTGATACAGTAATAGTGTATCAGCCTCCCCACACACCTGGTTATTGATACAGTAATAGTGTATCAGCCTCCCCACACACCTGGTTATTGATACAGTAATAGTGTATCAGCCTCCCCACACACCTGGTTATTGATACAGTAATAGTGTATCAGCCTCCCCACACACCTGGTTATTGATACAGTAATAGTGTATCAGCCTCCCCACACACCTGGTTATTGATACAGTAATAGTGGATCCCAGCCTCCCACACACCTGGTTATTGATACAGTAATAGTGGATCCCAGCCTCCCACACACCTGGTTATTGATACAGTAATAGTGTATCAGCCTCCCCACACACCTGGTTATTGATACAGTAATAGTGGATCCCAGCCTCCCACACACCTGGTTATTGATACAGTAATATTGTGACTGGTGACTGCAACATGGCTACTGGGACTAAATCCTCTGGTCTCACTAGTTCTGTACAAGAGGGTCCAGACTGCTGACTGCAACATGGCTACTGGGACTAAATCCTCTGGTCTCACTAGCTCTGTACAAGAGGGTCCAGACTGCTGACTGTAACATGGCTACTGGGACTAAATCCTCTGGTCTCACTAGCTCTGTACAAGAGGGTCCAGACTGCTGACTGTAACATGGCTACTGGGACTAAAAGCCTCTGGTCTCACTAGCTCTGTACAAGAGGGTCCAGACTGCTGACTGCAACATGGCTACTGGGACTAAATCCTCTTCTTACATTACCGTAACCACAGATGGAGACAGTAAACCTTCACGGTATCCAATTCTGTAATAGGTATCTTACGACTACATACATATTCATGGAGTAATCATAATCCCAGCAGCTCCTCTGTGGCTGTAAAACAGAATGTTTTGAGGGTTTCACTAAAGAGCTGGTGATTAAAGGGAAAAGGAGAGTTTAGCTGTGTTTATTAAACACATATTACCATGTTCAGGGGTGTCAACTTCCTGTGTTAGAAATGTGGATATTTCCTGTCTTCTTCTTCTTCTGTCTGTTGTAGCCTGCATGGAGCAGAGCCTGTAGGGAGACAGTTTGGTGCAGATAACCTGATGAACCAGACCATCTGTCTGGAGGGAGTTTGGTGCAGATAACCTGATGAACCAGACCTTCTATCTGGAGGGAGTTTGGTGCAGATAACCTGATGAACCAGACCATCTATCTGGAGTGAGTTTGGTGCAGATAACCTGATGAACCAGACCATCTATCTGGAGGGAGTTTGGAGGGAGTTTGGTGCAGATAACCTGATGAACCAGACCATCTGTCTGGAGGGAGTTTGGTGCAGATAACCTGATGAACCAGACTATCTGTCTGGAGGGAGTTTGGTGCAGATAACCTGATGAACCAGACCATCTATCTGGTGGGAGTTTGGTGCAGATAACCTGATGAACCAGACCATCTATCTGGAGGGAGTTTGGTGAAGATAACCTGATGAACCAGACCATCTATCTGGAGGGAGTTTGGTGCAGATAACCTGATGAACCAGACCATCTGTCTGGAGGGAGATTGGTGCAGATAACCTGATGAACCAGACCATCTATCTGGAGGGAGTTTGGTGCAGATAACCTGATGAACCAGACCATCTGTCTGCAGGGAGTTTGGTGCAGATAACCTGATGAACCAGACCATCTGTCTGGAGGGAGTTTGGTGCAGATAACCTGATGAACCAGACCAGTTTGGTGCAGATAACCTGATGAACCAGACCATCTATCTGGAGGGAGTTTGGTGCAGATAACCTGATGAACCAGACCATCTATCTGGAGGGAGTTTGGTGCAGAAAACCTGATGAACCAGACCATCTGTCTGGAGGGAGTTTGGTGCAGATAACCTGATGAACCAGACCATCTATCTGGAGGGAGTTTGGTGCAGATAACCTGATGAACCAGACCATCTGTCTGGAGGGAGTTTGGTGCAGATAACCTGATGAACCAGACCATCTATCTGGAGGGAGTTTGGAGGGAGTTTGGTGCAGATAACCTGATGAACCAGACCATCTATCTGGAGGGAGTTTGGTGCAGATAACCTGATGAACCAGACCATCTGTCTGCAGGGAGTTTGGTGCAGATAACCTGATGAACCAGACCATCTGTCTGGAGGGAGTTTGGTGCAGATAACCTGATGAACCAGACCAGTTTGGTGCAGATAACCTGATGAACCAGACCATCTATCTGGAGGGAGTTTGGTGCAGATAACCTGATGAACCAGACCATCTATCTGGAGGGAGTTTGGTGCAGATAACCTGATCACTGCAGTTTATACAATATATTGTATCCCTCTAAAACTGGTGCTTGTTCAATTCTGAATATTTGGAACCATTTCATCATGGCAGCCAACAGTCTGTCTTGTTAGTAGAGTTACCATGGAAGACCTAGTCCTACTTTCTATTGGACAGTATAACATCCTCTGTGTTTCAGAGCTTCCCTATTCTACTCTGCATAAAGTCTTTCTATTGGACAGTATAACATCGACTGTGTTTCAGGGCTTCCCTATTCTACTCTGTATATAGTCTTTCTATTGGACAGTATAACATCCTCTGTGTTTCAGGGCTTCCCTATTCTACTCTGCATATAGTCTTTCTATTGGACAGTTTAACATCCTCTGTGTTTCAGAGCTTCCCTATTCTACTCGGTATATAGTCTTTGTGGAAATCTCCCTCGCCAAGGGACTCACTAATGAGGAGAGTGAAACAAACCCAAGTTATATCTATTCAAATATTCAGAGATGAGTTTCGCGTTCCTTAATCCCATGATGCATATTGCTAATAGCTTCCTAATCCGTTTATTCTTATTATATTGAATTATGATCCTAACCCAGTGGAGTCGTCAACCCTCCAGACAGTGGGATACCTTCCTGGAGCTTCTGGTGTGTATGTTAGAGCAGAGACGTCCTCATTAAATCCCCCCACTGCATGTTGGGTAGTCTGCTCTGGAGCGGATAGAGAGAGGAAGGATGTTTTAGTTTGGCCCACATCCATTAAACTGTCATCCTGCAGTAGCTGGCCCACATCCATTTACCTGTCATCCTGCAGTAGCTGGCCCACATCCATTAAAGTGTCATCCTGCAGTAGCTGACCCACATCCATTTAACTGTCACCCTGCAGTAGCTGACCGACGGCCATTTAACTGTCATCCTGCAGTAGCTGGCCCACATCCATTTAACTGTCATCCTGCAGTAGCTGGCCCACAGCCATTAACTTGTCATCCTGCAGTAGCTGGCCCACATCCATTTAACTGTCATCCTGCAGTAGCTGGCCCACATCCATTTAACTGTCATCCTGCAGTAGCCGGCCCACATCCATTTAACTGTCATCCTGCAGTAGCTGGCCCACAGCCATTTAACTGTCATCCTGCAGTAGCTGGCCCACATCCATTAAACTGTCATCCTGCAGTAGCTGGCCCACATCCATTTAACTGTCATCCTGCAGTAGCTGGCCCACATCCATTTAACTGTCATCCTACAGTAGCTGGCCCACAGCCATTTAACTGTCATCCTGCAGTAGCTGGCCCACAGCCATTTAAATGTCATCCTGCAGTAGCTGGCCCACATCCATTGAACTGTCATCCTGCAATAGGTGGCCCACATCCATTTAACTGTCATCCTGCAGTAGCTGGCCCACATCCATTTAACTGTCATCCTGCAGTAACTGGCCCACAGCCATTTAACTGTCATCCTGCAGTAGTTGGCCCACATCCATTTAACTGTCATCCTGCAGTAGCTGGCCCACAGCCATTTAACTGTCATCCTGCAGTAGCTGGCCCACAGCCATTTAACTGTCATCCTGCAGTAGCTGGCCCACATCCATTAAACTGTCATCCTGCAGTAGCTGGCCCACATCCATTTAACTGTCATCCTGCAGTAGCTGGCCCACATCCATTTAACTGTCATCCTGCAGTAGCTGGCCCACAGCCATTAAACTGTCATCCTGCAGTAGCTGGCCCACAGCCATTTAACTGTCATCCTGCAGTAGCTGGCCCACATCCATTTAACTGTCATCCTGCAGTAGCTGGCCCACATCCATTTACCTGTCATCCTGCAGTAGCTGGCCCACAGCCATTAAACTGTCATCCTGCAGTAGCTGGCCCACAGCCATTTAACTGTCATCCTGCAGTAGCTGGCCCACAGCCATTTAACTGTCATCCTGCAGTAACTGGCCCACATCCATTGAACTGTCATCCTGCAGTAGCCGACCCACATCCATTTAACTGTCATCCTGCAGTAGCTGGCCCACAGCCATTTAACTGTCATCCTGCAGTAGCTGGCCCACATCCACTTAACTGTCATCCTGCAGTAGCTGGCCCACATCCATTTAACTGTCATCCTGCAGTAGCTGGCCCACATCCATTTAACTGTCATCCTGCAGTAGCTGGCCCACATCCATTTAACTGTCATCCTGCAGTAGTTACAGTACTACTGGGATATAACAGAATGGGAGGTTTCTGTGTTCCAGACAGACTCGTTCATCCCAGATCAGATATGTACAACATCTGGAGAGGTGTCACGTCTCACCAACCACATCTGCATGATATGATGATGATCCTGTCATAAGCCTGGGCAGATTTGGGGATTTGTGTATCTGGAAATACACCCAATATCAGGGCAGCAGTGAGACCAGTCCAGAGGTGGCTGGTTGTTGGCAGTGGTACCACTATGGGATCAGCTTGGATAGATAGATATGGTTGGTGTTATTTACGTGTCTTAACCGATCGCTGCCCCGCCTCCCAGACCGATGTACACAGCTGCTGTTTGTAATGGGGCTCGGCTGACACACACACACACACACACACACACACACACACACACACACACACACACACACACACACACACACAGTGACGCCCACTGTTTCACCTAACATGCTTGGTATGCTTGGGAATGATCCTCTGCCAATGTCAGAGAGCCTGATTTACAAGAGGACGCGAGGGGGGGATGGGGGGAGATGAGGGGGGAGGGGGACGTGAGGGGGGGGGACGTGAGGGGGGGGGATGAGGAGCTTTCCTGCCGTAGAAAATGTCAAGATGGATTATTTAATGAATTTTAACTACTGTTATTTATCTGTGTAGAGGTATTAGCCTCTCTAAGTGTGATTATAACTACTGTTATTTATCTGTGTAGAGGTATTAGCCTCTCTAAGTGTGATTATAACTACTGTTAGTTATCTGTGTAGAGGTATTAGCCTCTCTAAGTGTCATTATAACCACTGTTATTTATCTGTGTAGCGGTATTAGCCTCTCTAAGTGTGATTATAACTACTGTTATTTATCTGTGTAGAGGTATTAGCCTCTCTAAGTGTGATTATAACTACTGTTAGTTATCTGTGTAGAGGTATTAGCCTCTCTAAGTGTCATTATAACCACTGTTATTTATCTGTGTAGAGGTATTAGCCTCTCTAAGTGTGATTATAACCACTGTTATTTATCTGTGTAGAGGTATTAGCCTCTCTAAGTGTGATTATAACTACTGTTATTTATCTGTGTAGAGGTATTAGCCTCTCTAAGTGTGATTATAACTACTGTTATTTATCTGTGTAGCAGTATTAACCTCTCTAAGTGTGATTATAACTACTGTTATTTATCTGTGTAGAGGTATTAGCCTCTCTAAGTGTGATTATAACCACTGTTATTTATCTGTGTAGCGGTATTAGCCTCTCTAAGTGTCATTATAACCACTGTTATTTATCTGTGTAGCGGTATTAGCCTCTCTAAGTGTCATTATAACCACTGTTATTTATCTGTGTAGCGGTATTAGCCTCTCTAAGTGTCATTATAACCACTGTTATTTATCTGTGTAGCGGTATTAGCCTCTCTAAGTGTGTGAAGAGCATTTAGGGTGGTGGAAGGTTGGCCTCCTATGGCTGGTAGGACAGATTCCAGGCCTATAGTTTGAACAGAGTCAATACACAGCAACACATGACAACAAATGTATCAAATGTTTTTTTAATTATTTTTATAAAATCGCTTTACAAAATGTTGATTTTTCTATTTGAATCTTGATCTCCTTAAAATGGTGTCTGTAATTACGAGGGTAGAGGAAGAGAACATGCAGAAACAAAAGTAGCGAAACAGAAAATCAGTCTGATAAAAATACCAACATAGGTGTCTGAATTCGCCTGGTCCCAGATCAGTTTGTGCTTGCGCTACAATGACCATAACAGGAGTTGGCAAGACAGTACAAACAGATCTGGGATCAGGCTGCGACTGAACCGACAGAGGCTCCGTTATGTTCCTACTAAACAAAGGCAGGACCTGTCTGTTACAGATCAGATGTAGTCACGTCCAGTGTTATTCGACAATAAGGTCACCTAGACAACGGCTACTGTACAGGTCAGTGTTACTGGGACACAGAAAGATCTTCACTGAAATGGGAACTCCTCTGTTAAAAAGGCAACAATACAATCAGTCTGAAATAGCTTTCTTTAAAGGCACATTCATTTCATCCTAGAACAGCAACATGGGGAATCAGAGGCGCGCATCCCAAATGGGGAATCAGAGGCTCGCATCCCAAATGGCACCCGATTCGCTTCATAGTGCACTACTTTAGACCAGGACCCATAGGGAATAGGGCCCATAGGGAATAGGGTTCCATTTGACCAGGGCCCATAGGGAATAGGGCCCATAGGGAATAGGGGGCCATTTGACCAGGGCCCATAGGGAATAGGGGGCCATTTGACCAGGTCCCATAGGGAATAGGGTTCCATTTGACCAGGGCCCATAGGGAATAGGGCCCATAGGGAATAGGGTACCATTTGACCAGGGCCCATAGGGAATAGGGGGCCATTTGACCAGGGCCCATAGGGAATAGGGTTCCATTTGACCAGGACCCATAGGGAATAGGGTGCCATTTGACCAGGTCCCATAGGGAATAGGGTTCCATTTGACCAGGGCCCATAGGGAATAGGGCCCATAGGGAATAGGGGGCCATTTGACCAGGGCCCATAGGGAATAGGGCCCATAGGGAATAGGGGGCCATTTGACCAGGGCCCATAGAGAATAGGGTGCCATTTGACCAGGGCCCATAGGGAATAGGGTTCCATTTGACCAGGGCCCATAGAGAATAGGGCACATAGGGAATAGGGTGCCATTCGACCAGGGCCCATAGAGAATAGGATGCCATTCGACCAGGGCCCATAGGGAATAGGGCCCATAGGGAATAGGGTGACATTTGACCAGGGCCCATAGGGAATAGGGCCCATAGGGAATAGGGCCCATAGGGAATAGGGCCCATAGGGAATAGGGTGCCATTTGGGATGCTACCAGAATGAGAATAGGATCAGAGAGAGATTAGATTTCCGCTCAAACACATATTGCACCATGAGAATTAACCCATAGGGTTCTGACACACACACACACACACACACACACACACACAACTCACACACACAACTCACACACACACACAACTCACACACACACACACACACACACACACACACACACACACACACACACACACACACACACACACACAACTCACACACACACACAACTCACACACACACACAACTCACACACGCGCGCGCCATGTGAATCTATTAATGCTGAGATATCTCATCTGTTGTCTGTCACGTTGCCCACTAGCTCTGGTCCAGGGTGTTAGTGCAGCCTGTTCAGGAGGCTCAGTGTTAGAGAGCAGCACTAATGGCCTGGACCAGAGCTAGTGGGCTACATCCTGGACTGTACAGTCACACCTCACAGTCACACTACAGACACCACCAAGCAGTTATTCTGCTGTCACACCACACAGTCACACTACACACATTCACACTACATAATCACACAGCCCTCACCTACAGTCACACAGCCCTCACCTACAGTCACACAGCCCTCACCTACAGTCACACAGCCCTCACCTACAGTCACACAGCCCTCACCATACAGTCACACCGCCCTCACCTACAGTCACACAGCCCTCACCTACAGTCACACAGCCCTCACCATACAGTCACACAGCCCTCACCATACAGTCACACAGCCTTCACCTACAGTCACACAGCCCTCACCTACAGTCACACAGCCCTCACCATACAGTCACACAGCCCTCACCTACAGTCACACATCCCTCACCATACAGTCACACAGCCCTCACCTACAGTCACACAGCCCTCACCTACAGTCACACAGCCCTCACCATACAGTCACACAGCCCTCACCTACAGTCACACAGCCCTCACCTACAGTCACACAGCCCTCACCTACAGTCACACAGCCCTCACCTACAGTCACACAGCCCTCACCTACAGTCACACAGCCCTCACCTACAGTCACACAGCCCTCACCTACAGTCACACATCCCTCACCTACAGTCACACAGCCCTCACCTACAGTCACACAGCCCTCAACTACAGTCACACAGCCCTCACCATACAGTCACACAGCCCTCACCATACAGTCACACTGCCCTCACCTACAGTCACACAGCCCTCACCATACAGTCACACAGCCCTCACCTACAGTCACACAGCCCTCACCATACAGTCACACAGCCCTCACCTACAGTCACACTGCCCTCACCATACAGTCACACAGCCCTCACCATACAGTCACACAGCCCTCACCATACAGTCACACAGCCCTCACCATACAGTCACACAGCCCTCACCATACAGTCACACAGCCCTCACCATACAGTCACACTGCCCTTACCATACAGTCACACAGCCCTCACCTACAGTCACACAGCCCTCACCATACAGTCACACAGCCCTCACCTACAGTCACACAGCCCTCACCATACAGTCACACATCCCTC
The DNA here is from genome assembly GCF_901001165.1 of Salmo trutta. NCBI lineage: Eukaryota > Metazoa > Chordata > Actinopteri > Salmoniformes > Salmonidae > Salmo > Salmo trutta. The sequence continues at coordinate 790,667 of NW_021822992.1, forward strand.
ACCTACAGTCACACTGCCCTCACCATACAGTCACACAGCCCTCACCATACAGTCACACAGCCCTCACCATACAGTCACACAGCCCTCACCTACAGTCACACATCCCTCACCTACAGTCACACAGCCCTCACCATACAGTCACACAGCCCTCACCATACAGTCACACAGCCCTCACCTACAGTCACACATCCCTCACCTACAGTCACACAGCCCTCACCATACAGTCACACAGCCCTCACCACACAGTCACACAGCCCTCACTTACAGTCACACAGCCCTCACTTACAGTCACACAGCCCTCACCTACAGTCACACAGCCCTCACCATACAGTCACACAGCCCTCACCTACAGTCACACAGCCCTCACCACACAGTCACTCAGCCCTCACTTACAGTCACACAGCCCTCACTTACAGTCACACAGCCCTCACCTACAGTCACACAGCCCTCACCTACAGTCACACAGCCCTCACCATACAGCCACACAGCCCTCACCATACAGTCACACAGCCCTCACCTACAGTCACACAGCCCTCACCTACAGTCACACTGCCCTCACCATACAGTCACACTGCCCTCACCTACAGTCACACAGCCCTCACCTACAGCCACACAGCCCTCACTTACAGTCACACAGCCCTCACCTACAGTCACACAGCCCTCACCTACAGTCACACAGCCCTCACCATACAGCCACACAGCCCTCACCATACAGTCACACAGCCCTCACCTACAGTCACACAGCCCTCACCATACAGTCACACAGCCCTCACCTACAGTCACACTGCCCTCACCATACAGCCACACAGCCCTCACCTACAGTCACACTGCCCTCACCATACAGTCACACTGCCCTCACCTACAGTCACACAGCCCTCACCATACAGTCACACAGCCTTCACCTACAGTCACACATTGAACTGTTGGCACAATAAGAGAAATGCCATGTTAATAATGAATCTATATATATGTACAGCGCTCCCTCAGATCAGACTTGTACCTGTTCAAATAAACACTAGCCATGTCCCTGCTAGCATGCTAGCAGATACCCATAGACTTCCATTCATTGCGCTAATGCTAATTAGCATTGGCTCAAGGAACTACCTCTTAACTTCCTTCATACTGAACACAGAGACATAAAGATGGAATCTACGAGTTCATCTGACTCTGGGTCAGTAGATAAAGGATCTCATCTGACTCTGGGTCAGTAGATAAAGGATCTCATCTGACTCTGGGTCAGTAGATAAAGGCCCTCATCTGACTCTGGGTCAGTAGATAAAGGCCCTCATCTGACTCTGGGTCAGTAGATAAAGGATCTCATCTGACTCTGGGTCAGTAGATAAAGGATCTCATCAGACTCTGGGTCAGTAGATAAAGGATCTCATCTGACTCTGGGTCAGTAGATAAAGGATCTCATCTGACTCTGGGTCAGTAGATAAAGGATCTCATCTGACTCTGGGTCAGTAGATAAAGGATCTCATCTGACTCTGGGTCAGTAGATAAAGGATCTCATCTGACTCTGGGTCAGTAGATAAAGGCCCTCATCTGACTCTGGGTCAGTAGATAAAGGATCTCATCTGACTCTGGGTCAGTAGATAAAGGATCTCATCTGACTCTGGGTCAGTAGATAAAGGCCCTCATCTGACTCTGGGTCAGTAGATAAAGGATCTCATCTGACTCTGGGTCAGTAGATAAAGGATCTCATCTGACTCTGGGTCAGTAGATAAAGGATCTCATCAGACTCTGGGTCAGTAGATAAAGGGCCTCATCTGACTCTGGGTCAGTAGATAAAGGCCCTCATCTGACTCTGGGTCAGTAGATAAAGGCCCTCATCTGACTCTGGGTCAGTAGATAAAGGATCTCATCTGACTCTGGGTCAGTAGATAAAGGATCTCATCTGACTCTGGGTCAGTAGATAAAGGCCCTCATCTGACTCTGGGTCAGTAGATAAAGGATCTCATCTGACTCTGGGTCAGTAGATAAAGGATCTCATCTGACTCTGGGTCAGTAGTTGCCAAAATCCCCTTAGTGTCCCTATAACTCTAAAGATGATTCTAACATCTGATCATGTTAATGTGAATGAGAGCTGAAGATGGACAAAGAAGAGCCTTTATTGGTCAAAACAGGTGATACGGGTGTTAGTTTAGATAGTGGGTTCGATTCCTGGGACCACCCAGAAGTAAAATGTATGTGTCTTTGCATTAAAAGGGTGTGTTAGATAGTATATATTGTTATTATAGTAGTTCACCGGGTCTTGTGAGGGGGAAGAACGTGGAACAGGGAATAAATTGTGAGGGGGAAGAACGTGGAACAGGGAATACATTGTGAGGGGGAAGAACGTGGAACAGGGAATACATTGTGAGGGGAAGAACGTGGAACAGGGAATACATTGTGAGGGGGAAGAACGTGGAACAGGGAATACATTGTGAGGGGGAAGAACGTGGAACAGGGAATACATTGTGAGGGGGAAGAACGTGGAACAGGGAATACATTGTGAGGGGGAAGAACGTGGAACAGGGAATAAATTGTGAGGGGGAAGAACGTGGAAGAGGGAATAAATTGTGAGGGGGAAGAACGTGGAACAGGGAATAAATTGTGAGGGGGAAGAACGTGGAACAGGGAATAAATTGTGAGGGGGAAGAACGTGGAACAGGGAATAAATTGTGAGGGGGAAGAACGTGGAACAGGGAATAAATTGTGAGGGGGAAGAACGTGGAACAGGGAATAAATTGTGAGGGGGAAGAACGTGGAACAGGGAATAAATTGTGAGGGGGAAGAACGTGGAACAGGGAATAAATTGTGAGGGGGAAGAACGTGGAACAGGGAATAAATTGTGAGGGGGAGAACGTGGAACAGGGAATAAATTGTGAGGGGGGAGAACGTGGAACAGGGAATAAATTGTGAGGGGGAAGAACGTGGAACAGGGAATAAATTGTGAGGGGGAGAACGTGGAACAGGGAATAAATTGTGAGGGGGGAGAACGTGGAACAGGGAATAAATTGTGAGGGGGGAGAACGTGGAACAGGGAATAAATTGTGAGGGGGAAGAACGTGGAACAGGGAATAAATTGTGAGGGGGAAGAACGTGGAACAGGGAATAAATTGTGAGGGGGAGAATGTGGAACAGGGAATAAATTGTGAGGGGGAAGAACGTGGAACAGGGAATAAATTGTGAGGGGAAGAACGTGGAACAGGGAATAAATTGTGAGGGGGAAGAACGTGGAACAGGGAATAAATTGTGAGGGGGAAGAACGTGGAACAGGGAATAAATTGTGAGGGGGAAGAACGTGGAACAGGGAATAAATTGTGAGGGGGAAGAACGTGGAACAGGGAATAAATTGTGAGGGGGAAGAACGTGGAACAGGGAATAAATTGTGAGGGGGAAGAATGTGGAACAGGGAATCAATGGCATAGAATAACTTGTTCCCAATTGGTTTACTCACCAATAAAATATAATCCCCTTTAAATTCACTGATGTTCCACTATGGTGTGACTGCACCACGATGCCTCAACTCATCTCTGATATAACAACACTGCACTAAATAAGGGAAACTCAACTGTTAAAACCTTTCAATGCAGATGGATCAATATGAAACTCAACTGTTAAAACCTTTCAATGCAGATGGATCAATATGAAACTCAACTGTTAAAACCTTTCAATGCAGATGGATCAACATGAAACTCAACTGTTAAAACCTTTCAATGCAGATGGATCAATATGAAACTCAACTGTTAAAACCTTTCAATGCAGATGGATCAACATGAAACTCAACTGTTAAAACCTTTCAATGCAGATGGATCAATATGAAACTCAACTGTTAAAACCTTTCAATACAGATGGATCAATATTGCTATAAGGGATAAGGATGATGAGGGCAAAGGGCAAGATTCATTGTACTTCAGTCAGACACTCAAAAATATATTTTTTTGTGAGAGATAACCTTTAAACTTCTCTAGAATATTGAAAAATATAACCCCACCCCCCCTTTAAAAGAAAATGGCAAATCATGTTAAAAATGTCCAAATCATCAAAGGTGAAGCAGCGTGATCCAGGTGAGCATCGATTCCCCCCCCCCCCAGTCACAACGTTAGTCATACCTGGAGGTACAGTGTACTGTCAGTTCTGTGAGTTGAGCTCGGTGTCCTCAGCCTTTTACAGCAGGAAAACACAGACCCCCTACCCTCCTCACCCACCCAAGGCTGGACACAGTACAGACAGTAACGCCGGCCATTCATCGTTCACTATAAAAGCTAACTAAAAACAGAGCAAAATAGTACTTTCAGATTCTGGCAGCAATTCTGTTGAACCTGTGCATAGTGTTTAGAACCGAACAGAATAGAGGTTATCTTCTATAAGTAAAGAATTACTCCTCCTTGGTTTCATTGTAGGGTTTTAGCAGGCTGGAGAAGGGTGGGAGAGATTTACCACTGCTAGACTGAACACAGTCTGTAGAGACGGTTTACCAGTAGACCGTAGTTAGGACTGCAGCATGGACTCTCCTTGACTAGAACGGCGCTGTGTTGACTCTGAGGAGACTTCATCAGTCATGGACCTCCTCTGTCCATAGTCATGTAGAAAGTTCTAGAACAAAGTCCCCCGTCCCCCCAGACGTCCATGAACTAGTTTTCTGTCTATGTACAGCTCCTACCAAATACAGCCGGGGTTGTCACGGTTACCACTGTTAGCAACAGCGTACAAAGATGGAGAGTGGAAGACGCAGCCCTCTCCTCTCCTCCTCCTCCTCTCCTCTCCTCCTCTCCTCTCCTCTCCTCCCCTCCTCTCCTCCTCTCCTCCTCTCCTCTCCTCCTCTCCTCCTCTCCTCTCCTCTCCTCCTCTCCTCCTGTCCTCTCCTCCTCTCCTCCTCTCCTCTCCTCCTCTCCTCCTCTCCTCCTCACCTCCTCTCCTCCTCACCTCCTCTCCTCCTCTCCTCTCCTCCTCTCCTCTCCTCCTCCTCTCCTCTCCTCCTCTCCTCCTCTCCTCCTCTTCTCTCTGGGAGGGTCGACCGTGGTGTCCTGGCTCCACAGCCCTGTCCTCTCCTCCTCTCCTCCTCTCCTCCCTTCCCCTGTTCCTCCCTTCTCTCTGGGAAGGTCTCTGTGTCTCTCCCATCCCTCTACTCTCCTGTCCTTCTAGGAGGCCGCAGTGTTTTCCGGCTGGTTCTAGTCTCTCTCCACTCCACCATGGAGACAGAGAGGATCAGGCTGGTTCTAGTCTCTCTCTGTCCCTCTACACTCCACCATGGAGACAGAGAGGATCAGGCTGGTTCTAGTCTCTCTCTGTCCCTCTACACTCCACCATGGAGACAGAGGGGATCAGGCTGGTTATAGTCTCTCTCTGTCCCTCTACACTCCACCATGGAGACAGAGAGGATCAGGCTGGTTATAGTCTCTCTCTGTCCCTCTACACTCCACCATGGAGACAGAGGGGATCAGGCTGGTTCTAGTCTCTCTCTGTCCCTCTACACTCCACCATGGAGACAGAGAGGATCAGGCTGGTTCTAGTCTCTCTCTGTCCCTCTACACTCCACCATGGAGACAGAGAGGATCAGGCTGGTTCTAGTCTCTCTCTGTCCCTCTACACTCCACCATGGAGACAGAGAGGATCAGGCTGGTTCTAGTCTCTCTCTGTCCCTCTACACTCCACCATGGAGACAGAGAGGATCAGGCTGGTTATAGTCTCTCTCTGTCCCTCTACACTCCACCATGGAGACAGAGGAGATCAGGCTGGTTAGAGTCTCTCTATGTCCTTGTATTTCTTCCTCAGTATGGACACCTGGTCTTTAAACAACACCGGGTCCAGGCGCATATTAGAGTGCACCAGGGGCATGCTGCCAAACCAGCTGGCAAACTTATTCATGCAGCTCTGTCGCTGGGCAAAGTGGTCTGGGTCGGCCCACCGAGACGCTCTGGAGGTCTGCAGGGAGAGAGAGAGAGACAGAGATATTAGTAATGATGGGTTAATAATGATAACAGTTGAAGTTGATGGTTTTACTGTAGATATTGGTTTGTTTATTGGTTTCAGTTGATGGTTTTACTGTAGATATTGGTTTGTTTATTGGTTTCAGTTGATGGTTTTACTGTAGTTATTGGTTTGTTTATTGATTTCAGTTGATGGTTTTACTGTAGATATTGGTTTGTTTATTGGTTTCAGTTGATGGTTTTACTGTAGTTATTGGTTTGTTTATTGGTTTCAGTTGATGGTTTTACTGTAGATATTGGTTTGTTTATTGGTTTCAGTTGATGGTTTTACTGTAGTTATTGGTTTGTTTATTGGTTTCATTGTTTCAGTTAATGGTTTTACTGTAGATATTGGTTTGTTTATTGGTTTCAGTTGATGGTTTTACTGTAGATATTGGTTTGTTTATTGGTTTCAGTTGATGGTTTTACTGTAGATATTGGTTTGTTTATTGGTTTCATTGTTTCAGTTGATGGTTTTACTGTAGATATTGGTTTGTTTATTGGTTTCAGTTGATGGTTTTACTGTAGATATTGGTTTGTTTATTGGTTTCAGTTGATGGTTTTACTGTAGTTATTGGTTTGTTTATTGGTTTCAGTTGATGGTTTTACTGTAGTTATTGGTTTGTTTATTGGTTTCAGTTGATGGTTTTACTGTAGTTATTGGTTTGTTTATTGATTTCAGTTGATGGTTTTACTGTAGTTATTGGTTTGTTTATTGGTTTCATTGTTTCAGTTGATGGTTTTACTGTAGATATTGGTTTGTTTATTGGTTTCAGTTGATGGTTTTACTGTAGTTATTGGTTTGTTTATTGATTTCAGTTGATGGTTTTACTGTAGTTATTGGTTTGTTTATTGGTTTCAGTTGATGGTTTTACTGTAGTTATTGGTTTGTTTATTGGTTTCATTGTTTCAGTTGATGGTTTTACTGTAGATATTGGTTTGTTTATTGGTTTGTTTATTTGTTTCAGGCCAGAAACCCAAAATATATTTATGCAACAATAAGAAACATCTATAACAACAGATGGTGGAACGTGTGACGTCTGTTGAAGACATCAGGAACATTAAGGAAATAAAAAAAAATAACATGAAAAAGCCACGGCACTTCCTGTGCATTTCCTGAGAAATGGGAAGTGAATAAAGAATAATCTTTATCAACATTTCCCCTACAGATATGCTACAGCAGCCAGGGACTCAAAGCCAGAGTTGTCCCTGAAAAGGCTCAAATTCAATGTGCAGGTATTGTGATTCCTTTTTATATATATATATAACATTTTAATTGTACCCTGCATCTGAAAATGTAGTTGGATGTGTGTGTGTGTGTGTAAACTACTTGTGAATGTCTCATTTAGTATTCTCTATAGTAATATCTCCTGTTGTTCCTAAGCAGACCAAACAGAAAGACCACAAAGACCTCACCTGTACCATCATAGTCTCTTTGTACTGTTTCTTCTGGGTGACCTTGATGGGCGGCAGCTTGGTGACGGCTGACACCAGGAAGTTCATCAGGATGTCTTCACAGTTAGACAGCTGGTCCACCAGGCCCCTCAGACTAGCCGGCAGGTAACTGGTGTACAGGTAGTGGTAATATCTACAGGTAAAGACAGGTACAGGTAGGGTTAGGGTTAGACCGGGAGGGTTAAGGTCAGGGTTCACAGTTAGACAGCTGGTCCACCAGGCCCCTCAGGTAGTAGTAATATCTACAGGTAAAGACAGGTACAGGTAGGGTTAGGGTTAGACCGGGAGGGTTAAGGTCAGGGTTCACAGTTAGACAGCTGGTCCACCAGGCCCCTCAGGTAGTAGTAATATCTACAGGTAAAGACAGGTAGTGGTAATATCTCCAGGTAGTAGTAATATCTACAGGTAGTGGTAATATCTCCAGGTAGTGGTAATATCTCCAGGTAGTGGTAATATCTACAGGTAGTGGTAATATCTCCAGGTAGTGGTAATATCTCCAGGTAAAGACAGGTAGTGGTAATATCTCCAGGTAAAGACAGGTAGTGGTAATATCTCCAGGTAAAGACAGGTAGTGGTAATATCTCCAGGTAAAGACAGGTAGTGGTAATATCTACAGGTAGTGGTAATATCTCCAGGTAGTGGTAATATCTCCAGGTAGTGGTAATATCTACAGGTAGTGGTAATATCTCCAGGTAGTGGTAATATCTACAGGTAGTGGTAATATCTCCAGGTAGTGGTAATATCTCCAGGTAGTGGTAATATCTCCAGGTAAAGACAGGTAGTGGTAATATCTACAGGTAAAGACAGGTAGTGGTAATATCTCCAGGTAAAGACAGGTAGTGGTAATATCTCCAGGTAAAGACAGGTAGTGGTAATATCTCCAGGTAGTGGTAATATCTCCAGGTAGTGGTAATATCTCCAGGTAAAGACAGGTAGTGGTAATATCTACAGGTAGTGGTAATATCTACAGGTAGTGGTAATATCTACAGGTAGTGGTAATATCTACAGGTAGTGGTAATATCTCCAGGTAGTGGTAATATCTCCAGGTAGTGGTAATATCTACAGGTAGTGGTAATATCTCCAGGTAGTGGTAATATCTACAGGTAGTGGTAATATCTCCAGGTAGTGGTAATATCTACAGGTAGTGGTAATATCTCCAAGTAGTGGTAATATCTACAGGTAGTGGTAATATCTCCAGGTAAAGACAGGTAGTGGTAATATCTACAGGTAAAGACAGGTAGTGGTAATATCTCCAGGTAGTGGTAATATCTCCAGGTAGTGGTAATATCTCCAGGTAAAGACAGGTAGTGGTAATATCTCCAGGTAAAGACAGGTAGTGGTAATATCTACAGGTAGTGGTAATATCTACAGGTAGTGGTAATATCTACAGGTAGTGGTAATATCTCCAGGTAAAGACAGGTAGTGGTAATATCTCCAGGTGGTGGTAATATCTACAGGTAAAGACAGGTAGTGATAATATCTCCAGGTAGTGGTAATATCTACAGGTAAAGACAGGTAGTGATAATATCTCCAGGTAGTGGTAATATCTACAGGTAGTGGTAATATCTACAGGTAGTGGTAATATCTCCAGGTAGTGGTAATATCTCCAGGTAAAGACAGGTAGTGGTAATATCTCCAGGTAGTGGTAATATCTCCAGGTAAAGACAGGTAGTGGTAATATCTACAGGTAAAGACAGGTAGTGATAATATCTCCAGGTAGTGGTAATATCTCCAGGTAGTGGTAATATCTACAGGTAGTGGTAATATCTCCAGGTAGTGGTAATATCTCCAGGTAAAGACAGGTAGTGGTAATATCTCCAGGTAGTGGTAATATCTCCAGGTAGTGGTAATATCTCCAGGTAGTGGTAATATCTCCAGGTAAAGACAGGTAGTGGTAATATCTACAGGTAAAGACAGGTAGTGGTAATATCTACAGGTAAAGACAGGTAGTGGTAATATCTCCAGGTAGTGGTAATATCTACAGGTAGTGGTAATATCTCCAGGTAGTGGTAATATCTCCAGGTAAGGACAGATAGTGGTAATATCTACAGGTAGTGGTAATATCTCCAGGTAAAGACAGGTAGTGGTAATATCTCCAGGTAGTGGTAATATCTCCAGGTAAAGACAGGTAGTGGTAACATCTCCAGGTAAAGACAGGTAGTGGTAATATCTCCAGGTAGTGGTAATATCTCCAGGTAGTGGTAATATCTCCAGGTAAAGACAGGTAGTGGTAATATCTACAGGTAGTGGTAATATCTCCAGGTAAAGACAGGTAGTGGTAATATCTCCAGGTAAAGACAGGTAGTGGTAATATCTCCAGGTAAAGACAGGTAGTGGTAATATCTCCAGGTAGTGGTAATATCTCCAGGTAGTGGTAATATCTCCAGGTAGTGGTAATATCTCCAGGTAAAGACAGGTAGTGGTAATATCTCCAGGTAAAGACAGGTAGTGGTAATATCTACAGGTAGTGGTAATATCTCCAGGTAGTGGTAATATCTACAGGTAGTGGTAATATCTCCAGGTAAAGACAGGTAGTGGTAATATCTACAGGTAGTGGTAATATCTCCAGGTAGTGGTAATATCTCCAGGTAGTGGTAATATCTCCAGGTAGTGGTAATATCTCCAGGTAGTGGTAATATCTCCAGGTAAAGACAGGTAGTGGTAATATCTCCAGGTAAAGACAGGTAGTGGTAATATCTACAGGTAGTGGTAATATCTACAGGTAAAGACAGGTAGTGGTAATATCTCCAGGTAGTGGTAATATCTCCAGGTAAAGACAGGTAGTGGTAATATCTCCAGGTAAAGACAGGTAGTAGTAATATCTCCAGGTAGTGGTAATATCTCCAGGTAGTGGTAATATCTCCAGGTAGTGGTAATATCTCCAGGTAGTGGTAATATCTCCAGGTAAAGACAGGTAGTGGTAATATCTACAGGTAGTGGTAATATCTCCAGGTAAAGACAGGTAGTGGTAATATCTCCAGGTAAAGACAGGTAGTGGTAATATCTCCAGGTAGTGGTAATATCTCCAGGTAAAGACAGGTAGTGGTAATATCTACAGGTAGTGGTAATATCTACAGGTAGTGGTAATATCTCCAGGTAGTGGTAATATCTACAGGTAGTGGTAATATCTACAGGTAGTGGTAATATCTACAGGTAAAGACAGGTAGTGGTAATATCTCCAGGTGGTGGTAATATCTACAGGTAGTGGTAATATCTACAGGTAGTGGTAATATCTCCAGGTAGTGGTAATATCTCCAGGTAGTGGTAATATCTCCAGGTAAAGACAGGTAGTGGTAATATCTCCAGGTAAAGACAGGTAGTGGTAATATCTCCAGGTGGTGGTAATATCTACAGGTAGTGGTAATATCTACAGGTAGTGGTAATATCTCCAGGTAAAGACAGGTAGTGGTAATATCTCCAGGTAAAGACAGGTAGTGGTAATATCTCCAGGTAGTGGTAATATCTCCAGGTAGTGGTAATATCTCCAGGTAAAGACAGGTAGTGGTAATATCTCCAGGTAAAGACAGGTAGTGGTAATATCTCCAGGTAGTGGTAATATCTACAGGTAGTGGTAATATCTCCAGGTAAAGACAGGTAGTGGTAATATCTCCAGGTAAAGACAGGTAGTGGTAATATCTCCAGGTAAAGACAGGTAGTGGTAATATCTACAGGTAAAGACAGGTAGTGGTAATATCTACAGGTAGTGGTAATATCTACAGGTAGTGGTAATATCTACAGGTAGTGGTAATATCTACAGGTAGTGGTAATATCTCCAGGTAAAGACAGGTAGTGGTAATATCTCCAGGTAAAGACAGGTAGTGGTAATATCTACAGGTAGTGGTAATATCTCCAGGTAGTGGTAATATCTCCAGGTAAAGACAGGTAGTGGTAATATCTACAGGTAAAGACAGGTAGTGGTAATATCTCCAGGTAGTGGTAATATCTCCAGGTAGTGGTAATATCTCCAGGTAAAGACAGGTAGTGGTAATATCTCCAGGTAAAGACAGGTAGTGGTAATATCTCCAGGTAGTGGTAATATCTCCAGGTAGTGGTAATATCTCCAGGTAGTGGTAATATCTCCAGGTAAAGACAGGTAGTGGTAATATCTACAGGTAAAGACAGGTAGTGGTAATATCTCCAGGTGGTGGTAATATCTACAGGTAGTGGTAATATCTACAGGTAGTGGTAATATCTCCAGGTAGTGGTAATATCTCCAGGTAGTGGTAATATCTCCAGGTAGTGGTAATATCTCCAGGTAAAGACAGGTAGTGGTAATATCTCCAGGTGGTGGTAATATCTACAGGTAGTGGTAATATCTACAGGTAGTGGTAATATCTCCAGGTAAAGACAGGTAGTGGTAATATCTCCAGGTAAAGACAGGTAGTGGTAATATCTCCAGGTAAAGACAGGTAGTGGTAATATCTCCAGGTAGTGGTAATATCTCCAGGTAAAGACAGGTAGTGGTAATATCTCCAGGTAAAGACAGGTAGTGGTAATATCTACAGGTAGTGGTAATATCTCCAGGTAGTGGTAATATCTCCAGGTAGTGGTAATATCTCCAGGTAAAGACAGGTAGTGGTAATATCTACAGGTAAAGACAGGTAGTGGTAATATCTCCAGGTAAAGACAGGTAGTGGTAATATCTCCAGGTAGTGGTAATATCTCCAGGTAAAGACAGGTAGTGGTAATATCTCCAGGTAAAGACAGGTAGTAGTAATATCTCCAGGTAGTGGTAATATCTCCAGGTAGTGGTAATATCTCCAGGTAGTGGTAATATCTCCAGGTAAAGACAGGTAGTGGTAATATCTCCAGGTAAAGACAGGTAGTGGTAATATCTCCAGGTAGTGGTAATATCTACAGGTAGTGGTAATATCTCCAGGTAAAGACAGGTAGTGGTAATATCTCCAGGTAAAGACAGGTAGTGGTAATATCTCCAGGTAAAGACAGGTAGTGGTAATATCTACAGGTAAAGACAGGTAGTGGTAATATCTACAGGTAGTGGTAATATCTCCAGGTAGTGGTAATATCTACAGGTAGTGGTAATATCTACAGGTAAAGACAGGTAGTGGTAATATCTCCAGGTAAAGACAGGTAGTGGTAATATCTCCAGGTAGTGGTAATATCTCCAGGTAGTGGTAATATCTCCAGGTAAAGACAGGTAGTGGTAATATCTCCAGGTAAAGACAGGTAGTGGTAATATCTCCAGGTAGTGGTAATATCTACAGGTAGTGGTAATATCTCCAGGTAAAGACAGGTAGTGGTAATATCTCCAGGTAAAGACAGGTAGTGGTAATATCTCCAGGTAAAGACAGGTAGTGGTAATATCTACAGGTAAAGACAGGTAGTGGTAATATCTACAGGTAGTGGTAATATCTACAGGTAGTGGTAATATCTACAGGTAGTGGTAATATCTACAGGTAGTGGTAATATCTCCAGGTAAAGACAGGTAGTGGTAATATCTCCAGGTAAAGACAGGTAGTGGTAATATCTACAGGTAGTGGTAATATCTCCAGGTAGTGGTAATATCTCCAGGTAAAGACAGGTAGTGGTAATATCTACAGGTAAAGACAGGTAGTGGTAATATCTCCAGGTAGTGGTAATATCTCCAGGTAGTGGTAATATCTCCAGGTAAAGACAGGTAGTGGTAATATCTCCAGGTAAAGACAGGTAGTGGTAATATCTCCAGGTAGTGGTAATATCTCCAGGTAGTGGTAATATCTCCAGGTAGTGGTAATATCTCCAGGTAAAGACAGGTAGTGGTAATATCTACAGGTAAAGACAGGTAGTGGTAATATCTCCAGGTGGTGGTAATATCTACAGGTAGTGGTAATATCTACAGGTAGTGGTAATATCTCCAGGTAGTGGTAATATCTCCAGGTAGTGGTAATATCTCCAGGTAAAGACAGGTAGTGGTAATATCTCCAGGTGGTGGTAATATCTACAGGTAGTGGTAATATCTACAGGTAGTGGTAATATCTCCAGGTAAAGACAGGTAGTGGTAATATCTCCAGGTAAAGACAGGTAGTGGTAATATCTCCAGGTAAAGACAGGTAGTGGTAATATCTCCAGGTAGTGGTAATATCTCCAGGTAAAGACAGGTAGTGGTAATATCTCCAGGTAAAGACAGGTAGTGGTAATATCTACAGGTAGTGGTAATATCTCCAGGTAGTGGTAATATCTCCAGGTAGTGGTAATATCTCCAGGTAAAGACAGGTAGTGGTAATATCTACAGGTAAAGACAGGTAGTGGTAATATCTCCAGGTAAAGACAGGTAGTGGTAATATCTCCAGGTAGTGGTAATATCTCCAGGTAAAGACAGGTAGTGGTAATATCTCCAGGTAAAGACAGGTAGTAGTAATATCTCCAGGTAGTGGTAATATCTCCAGGTAGTGGTAATATCTCCAGGTAGTGGTAATATCTCCAGGTAAAGACAGGTAGTGGTAATATCTCCAGGTAAAGACAGGTAGTGGTAATATCTCCAGGTAGTGGTAATATCTACAGGTAGTGGTAATATCTCCAGGAAAAGACAGGTAGTGGTAATATCTCCAGGTAAAGACAGGTAGTGGTAATATCTCCAGGTAAAGACAGGTAGTGGTAATATCTACAGGTAAAGACAGGTAGTGGTAATATCTACAGGTAGTGGTAATATCTACAGGTAGTGGTAATATCTACAGGTAGTGGTAATATCTACAGGTAGTGGTAATATCTCCAGGTAAAGACAGGTAGTGGTAATATCTCCAGGTAAAGACAGGTAGTGGTAATATCTACAGGTAGTGGTAATATCTCCAGGTAGTGGTAATATCTCCAGGTAAAGACAGGTAGTGGTAATATCTACAGGTAAAGACAGGTAGTGGTAATATCTCCAGGTAGTGGTAATATCTCCAGGTAGTGGTAATATCTCCAGGTAAAGACAGGTAGTGGTAATATCTCCAGGTAAAGACAGGTAGTGGTAATATCTCCAGGTAGTGGTAATATCTCCAGGTAGTGGTAATATCTCCAGGTAGTGGTAATATCTCCAGGTAAAGACAGGTAGTGGTAATATCTCCAGGTAAAGACAGGTAGTGGTAATATCTCCAGGTGGTGGTAATATCTACAGGTAGTGGTAATATCTACAGGTAGTGGTAATATCTCCAGGTAGTGGTAATATCTCCAGGTAGTGGTAATATCTCCAGGTAGTGGTAATATCTCCAGGTAAAGACAGGTAGTGGTAATATCTCCAGGTGGTGGTAATATCTACAGGTAGTGGTAATATCTACAGGTAGTGGTAATATCTCCAGGTAAAGACAGGTAGTGGTAATATCTCCAGGTAAAGACAGGTAGTGGTAATATCTCCAGGTAAAGACAGGTAGTGGTAATATCTCCAGGTAGTGGTAATATCTCCAGGTAAAGACAGGTAGTGGTAATATCTCCAGGTAAAGACAGGTAGTGGTAATATCTACAGGTAGTGGTAATATCTCCAGGTAGTGGTAATATCTCCAGGTAGTGGTAATATCTCCAGGTAAAGACAGGTAGTGGTAATATCTACAGGTAAAGACAGGTAGTGGTAATATCTCCAGGTAAAGACAGGTAGTGGTAATATCTCCAGGTAGTGGTAATATCTCCAGGTAAAGACAGGTAGTGGTAATATCTACAGGTAAAGACAGGTAGTGGTAATATCTCCAGGTAAAGACAGGTAGTGGTAATATCTACAGGTAGTGGTAATATCTACAGGTAAAGACAGGTAGTGGTAATATCTCCAGGTAAAGACAGGTAGTGGTAATATCTCCAGGTAGTGGTAATATCTCCAGGTAGTGGTAATATCTCCAGGTAGTGGTAATATCTCCAGGTAGTGGTAATATCTCCAGGTAAAGACAGGTAGTGGTAATATCTACAGGTAGTGGTAATATCTCCAGGTAAAGACAGGTAGTAGTAATATCTACAGGTAAAGACAGGTAGTGGTAATATCTCCAGGTAAAGACAGGTAGTGGTAATATCTCCAGGTAAAGACAGGTAGTGGTAATATCTCCAGGTAAAGACAGGTAGTGGTAATATCTCCAGGTAGTGGTAATATCTACAGGTAGTGGTAATATCTACAGGTAGTGGTAATATCTCCAGGTAAAGACAGGTAGTGGTAATATCTCCAGGTAGTGGTAATATCTCCAGGTAGTGGTAATATCTCCAGGTAAAGACAGGTAGTGGTAATATCTCCAGGTAAAGACAGGTAGTGGTAATATCTCCAGGTAGTGGTAATATCTACAGGTAGTGGTAATATCTCCAGGTAAAGACAGGTAGTGGTAATATCTCCAGGTAGTGGTAATATCTACAGGTAGTGGTAATATCTCCAGGTAGTGGTAATATCTCCAGGTAAAGACAGGTAGTGGTAATATCTACAGGTAGTGGTAATATCTCCAGGTAAAGACAGGTAGTGGTAATATCTCCAGGTAGTGGTAATATCTCCAGGTAAAGACAGGTAGTGGTAATATCTCCAGGTAGTGGTAAGCAGGGTTGGTCCTGGTCAGTCCCTGGATGGGAGACCAGATGCTGCTGGAAGTGGTATTGGAGGGCCAGTAGGAGGCACTCTTTCCTCTGGTCTAAAAAATATCCCAATGCCCCAGGGCAGTGACTGCCCTGTGTAGGGTGCTGTCTTTCGGATGGGACGTTAAATGGGACGTTAAACGGGTGTCCTGACTCTCTGTGGTCACTAAAGATCCCATGTCACTTATCGTAAGAGTAGGGGTGTTAACCCCGGTGTCCTGGCTCTCTGTGGTCTCTATAGATCCATGGTCCTTATCATAGAGTAGGGGTGTTAACCCCGGTGTCCTGGCTCTCTGTGGTCTCTATAGATCCATGGTCCTTATCATAGAGTAGGGGTGTTAACCCCGGTGTCCTGGCTCTCTGTGGTCTCTATAGATCCATGGTCCTTATCATAGAGTAGGGGTGTTAACCCTGGTGTCCTGGCTAAATTCCCAATCTGGCACTCATACCATCACGGCTGTCTAATCATCCCCAGCTTACAATTGGCTCATTCATCCCCCCTCCTCTCCCCTGAAACTATTCCCCAGGTCGTTGCTGTAAATGAGAACATGTTCTCAGTCAACTTACCTGGTAAAATAACGGATAAATAAAAAATTAAAAAATAAAACAGTTCATTCAGCTCCCCTATAGCTGTTTTGATATGAAACAGTCAAAGCTGCGGCTCAACGGAAGCCCGATCCTACTCCTGGAGAGCTAACTACCCACCTGCCGCGTTTTGTTTCAGCCCTAATCTAACAAACCTGATTCTTCTCACCTGTGGTATATAGCAGCTCCTGTCAGGACCATAGAGTAGTCGTTGGTCCACTTGGAGGTGTAACCCCACCTCTCCTTGTTGCTGTCCCAGAAATGACTCCTGGCCGGGTATCCCACAATCCTCTCTGGGAAACTCTGCCACACCGTGAAAGCAAAGTCCACCTGCAAAAGGGAGAGAGAGTGGTTGACATTGAGCACCTATTGCTCGTTATACAACTACAGTATATGATGCAATCCTTCCGTTCAGCTTCAGCTCATCTGTTGTGACAGTGCATCCAGCATATATAGATGAAGTTGGACGTTTTCTCATAGCTTTGCCCTTGTCATTAATATAAAATGGTGAACACCGGGCTATCTGCATTGTGTCCCACCCACCAACCCCTCTTTTACGCTACTGCTACTCTCTGTTCATCATATATGCATATATGGGGCGGCAGGGTAGCCTAGTGGTTAGAGCGTTGGGATAGTAACCGAAAGGTTGTATCTTCAAATCCCCCGAGCTG
The DNA here is from genome assembly GCF_901001165.1 of Salmo trutta. NCBI lineage: Eukaryota > Metazoa > Chordata > Actinopteri > Salmoniformes > Salmonidae > Salmo > Salmo trutta. The sequence continues at coordinate 807,846 of NW_021822992.1, forward strand.
ACAAGGTAAGAATCTGTCGTTCTGTCCCCTGAACAAGGCAGTTAACCCACTGTTCCCTGGTAGGCCGTCATTGTAAATAAGAATTTGTTCTTAACTGACTTGCCTAGTTAAATAAAGGTAAAATAAAAAAATAGTTACTTTAACCATATCCTAATGTACATACTACAGCCCGACTAACCGGTGTCTGTATGTAGCCTCGCTACCTGTCTTTTTACCTACCTATTGTTCCCCTAATACCTTTTTTGCAATATTGGTTAAAGCTGTTAGACCTGTTGTATTTAGCGCACGTGACAAATAAACTTAAATTTTATTTTATTTGAGAACTGGGCCTAAAATAGAACCTTGTGGTACCCCTTTAGTTACATACGGTAATAAACTACTGGCAGTAACTGACCTCAGTAGTAGAGAGAACTGTATCCTCGTCCAGACTCAGAACGGCGTCTGTTGATATTGTGTCATAGGGCAGGAAACGACTGCTCATCACCTGAAGACATAGCAACAAACAGTAGGGCTCTTCACTGCAACAACAATCAATGCAAATGACTAGATATCTGAGAACAATCAATACAAGTCACTAGATATCTTGAAACAATCAATACAAGTCACTAGACATCTGAGAACAATCAATACAAGTCACTAGACATCTGAGAACAATCAATACAAGTCACTAGACATCTGAGAACAATCAATACAAGTCACTAGATATCTGAGAACAATCAATACAAGTCACTAGATATCTGAGAACAATCAATACAAGTCACTAGACATCTGAGAACAATCAATACAAGTCACTAGATATCGTAAAACAATCAATACTAGCCATTAGATATCTGAGAACAATCAAAACAAGTCACTAGATATCTGAGAACAATCAAAACAAGTCACTAGATATCTTAAAACAATCAATACAAGTCACTAGATATCTGAGAACAATCAATACAAATCACTAGATATCTGAGAACAATCAATACAAGTCACTAGATATCTGAGAACAATCAATACAAGTCACTAGATATCTTGGAACAATCAATACAAGTCACTAGATATCTCAGAACAATTAATACAAGTCACTAGATATCTGAGAACAATCAATACAAGTCACTAGGTATCTCAGAACAATCAAAACAAGTCACTAGATATCCGAGAACAATCAATAAAAGTCACTAGATATCTTGGAACAATTAATACAAGTCACTAGATATCTTAAAACAATCAATACAAGTCACTAGATATCTGAAAACAATCAATACAAGTCACTAGATATCTGAGAACAATCAAAACAGGTCACTAGATATCTGAAAACAATCAAAACAAGTCACTAGATATCTGAGAACAATCAATACAAGTCACTAGATATCTTGGAACAATTAATACAAGTCACTAGATATCTGAGAACAATCAATACAAGTCACTAGATATCTGAGAACAATCAATACAAGTCACTAGATATCTGAGAACAATCAATACAAGTCACTAGATATCTGAGAACAATCAAAACAAGTCACTCGATATCTGAGAACAATCAATACAAGTCACTAGATATCTTGAAACAATCAATACAAGTCACTAGACATCTGAGAACAATCAATACAAGTCACTAGATATCTTGGAACAATTAATACAAGTCACTAGATATCTGAGAACAATCAATACAAGTCACTAGATATCTGAGAACAATCAATACAAGTCACTAGATATCTCAGAACAATTAATACAAGTCACTAGATATCTGAGAACAATCAATACAAGTCACTAGGTATCTCAGAACAATCAATACAAGTCACTAGATATCTCAGAACAATCAATACAAGTCACTAGATATCTGAGAACAATCAATACAAGTCACTAGATATCTTGGAACAATTAATACAAGTCACTAGATATCTGAGAACAATCAATACAAGTCACTAGATATCTGAGAACAATCAATACAAGTCACTAGATATCTGAGAACAATCAATACAAGTCACTAGATATCTGAGAACAATCAATACAAGTCACTAGATATCTGAGAACAATCAATACAAGTCACTAGATATCTGAGAACAATCAATACAAATGACTAGATATCTGAGAACAATCAATACAAATCACCAGATATCTGAGAACAATCAATACAAGTCACTAGATATCTGAGAACAATCAATACAAATCACTAGATATCTGAGAACAATCAATACAAGTCACTAGAATGTGCTGACTAGGGCTATATTTTAACTTCTCTCTGTATTCATCAGCATATTGATGTATGTGAAGCTATAGGAGAAGAGGACTCACCTTGCTCTCCCCATCTATGACCAGGACAGGTACTGAGGACTCACCTTGCTCTCCCCATCTATGACCAGGACAGGTACTGAGGACTCACCTTGCTCTCCCCATCTATGACCAGGACAGGTACTGAGGACTCACCTTGCTCTCCCCATCTATGACCAGGACAGGTACTGAGGACTCACCTTGCTCTCCCCATCTATGACCAGGACAGGTACTGAGGACTCACCTTGCTCTCCCCATCTATGACCAGGACAGGTACTGAGGACTCACCTTGCTCTCCCCATCTATGACCAGGACAGGTACTGAGGACTCACCTTGCTCTCCCCATCTATGACCAGGACAGGTACTGATGTGGCTGGCCAGTGGTGTTTGGCTGGGAGGGGCTTGTCACAGTTCCATAGGACTATCACCTGGAAAAATATGACATACATTTAAACATTAAATTATGTTTTCATTTGGATGGATTATATCAGAACCAAAAGCTACTACAGTTGAAGTCGGAAGTTTACATACACCTTAGCCAAATACATATAAACTCAGTTTTTCACAATTCCTGGCATTTAATCCTAGTAAAGATTCCCTGTTTTAGGTCAGTTAGGATCACCACTTTATTTAAAAAATGTGAAATGTCAGAATAATAATAGAGAGAATTATTTATTTCAGCTTTTATTTCTTTCATCACATTCCAAGTGGGTCAGAAGTTTACATACACTCAATTAGTATTTGGTAGCATTGCCTTAAATTGTTTAACTTGGGTCAAACGTTTCGGGTAGCCTTCCACAAGCTTCCTACAATAAGTTGGGTGAATTTTGGCCCATTCCTCCTGACAGAGCTGGTGTAACTGAGTCAGGTTTGTAGGCCTCCTTGCTCGCACACACTTTTTCAGTTCTGCCCACAAATGTTCTATAGGGTTGAGGTCAGGGCTTTGTGATGGCCACTCCAATACCTTGACTTTGTTGTCATTAAGCCATTTTGCCACAATTTTGGAAGTATGCTTGAGGTCATTGTCCATTTGGAAGACCCATTTGCGACCAAGCTTTAACTTCCTGACTGATGTCTTGAGATGTTGCTTCAATATATGCACATATTTTTCATTCCTCATGATGCCATCTATTTTGTGAAGTGCACCAGACCCTCCTGCAGCAAAGCACCTCCACAACATGATGCTGCCACCCCTGGGCTTCACGGTTGGGATGGTGTTCTTCGGCTTGCAAGCCTCCCCCTTTTTCCTCCAAACATAACGATGGTCATTATGGCCAAACAGCTCTATTTTTGTTTCATCAGACCAGAGGATATTTCTCCAAAAAGTAGACTCTTTGTCCCCATGTACAGTTGCAAACCGTAGTCTGGCTTTTTATGGCGGTTTTGGAGCAGTGGCTTCTTCCTTGCTGAGCGGCCTTTCAGGTTATGTCGATGTAGGACTCGTTTTACTGTGGATAAAGATACTTTTGTACCTCTTTACTCCAACATCTTCACAAGGTCCTTTGCTGTTGTTCTGGGATTGATTTGCACTTTTTGCACCAAAGTACATTCATCTCTAGGAGACAGAACACGTCTCCTTCCTGAGTGGTATGATGGCTGCGTGGTCCCATGGTGTTTATACTTGCGCACTATTGTTTGTACAGATGAGCGTGGTACCTTCAGGCGTTTGGAAATTGCTCCCAAGGATGAACCAGACTTGTGGAGGTCTACAATTTTTCTTCAGAGATCTTGGCTGATTTCTTTTGATTTTCCCATGATGTCAAGCAAAGAGACACTGAGCTTGAAGGTAGGTCTTGAAATACATCCACAGGTACACCTCCGAGTGACTCAAATGATGTCAATTAGCCTATCAGAAGCTTCTAAAGCCATGACATAATTTTCTGGAATTTTCCAAGCTGTTTAAAGGCACAGTCAACTTCTGTAAACTTTTGACCCACTGGAATTGTGATACAGTGAATTTATAAGTGAAATAATCTGTCTGTAAACAATTGTTGGAAAAATTACTTGTGTCATGCACAAAGTAGATGTCCTAACCGACTTGCTAAAACTATAGTTTGTTAACAAGAAATGTGTGGAGTGGTTGAAAAACAAGTTTTAATGACTCCAACCTAAGTGTATGTAAACTTCTGACTTCAACTGTATATGAATTATGATGACCTGGTATAAAAGCACACATTCATGTCACATTGATAAAGACATCTAGATGGCTGACAACATGACATGTGCAACACAGAGATATAGCTTCCCTGTGGCTCAGTTGGTAGAGCATGGTGTTTGCAATGCCAGGGTTGTGGGTTCGATTCCCACGGGGGGCCAGTACAAAAAAAAAAAAAAAAAGGCATGAAATGAAATGTATGCATTCACTACTGTAAGTCGCTCTGGATAAGAGCGTCTGTAAAATGTAAATGTAATTATACACCTAACTCAAAATAACAAGGTTCTTGTTGCAGAAGCAGTTATATTTCTGGGTTCATTCTGTGACTCATGCCGACCACACACAGCATGGCACTAGCTGTTACCTAGACAAAGTACTGAGACTTGGCGACCCGCCACCAGGAGCAAAATACTTTCTACAAGGTCAGGTTGCTGATAGATTTCTGGGTTCATTCTATGACTCATGATGACCACATATGGGCATGTGGTGCTGGGAGTGACCTGGGCACACAAACAATACTGACACTGATAGTCTACCTGGACACAGTGTTGAGATGTGAGTTAGTTAGTGTACCTGGACACAGTGTTGAGATGTGAGTTAGTTAGTCTACCTGGACACAGTGTTGAGATGTGAGTTAGATAGTCTACCTGGACACAGTGTTGAGATGTGAGTTAATTAGTCTACCTGGACACAGTGTTGAGATGTGAGTTAGTCTACCTGGACACAGTGTTGAGATGTGAGTTAGTCTACCTGGACACAGTGTTGAGATGTGAGTTAGTCTACTTGGACACAGTGTTGAGATGTGAGTTAGTTAGTCTACCTGGACACAGTGTTGAGATGTGAGTTAGTTAGTCTACCTGGACACAGTGTTGAGATGTGAGTTAGTCTACCTGGACACAGTGTTGAGATGTGAGTTAGTTAGTCTACCTGGACACAGTGTTGAGATGTGAGTTAGTTAGTCTACCTGGACACAGTGTTGAGATGTGAGTGAGTTAGTCTACCTGGACACAGTGTTGAGATGTGAGTTAGTTAGTCTACCTGGATACAGTGTTGAGATGTGAGTTAGTTAGTCTACCTGGATACAGTGTTGAGATGTGAGTTAGTTAGTCTACCTGGACACAGTGTTGAGATGTGAGTTAGTTAGTCTACCTGGACACAGTGTTGAGATGTGAGTTAGTTAGTCGACCTGGACACAGTGTTGAGATGTGAGTTAGTTAGTCTACCTGGATACAGTGTTGAGATGTGAGTTAGTTAGTCTACCTGGACACAGTGTTGAGATGTGAGTTAGTCTACCTGGACACAGTGTTGAGATGTGAGTTAGTTAGTCTACCTGGACACAGTGTTGAGATGTGAGTTAGTTAGTCTACCTGGACACAGTGTTGAGATGTGAGTTAGTTAGTCTACCTGGACACAGTGTTGGGATGTGAGTTAGTCTACCTGGACACAGTGTTGAGATGTGAGTTAGTTAGTCTACCTGGACACAGTGTTGGGATGTGAGTTAGTCTACCTGGACACAGTACTGGGACTTAGCGACAGCCACCAGTAGCTTGAGGATGGGCTGAGACTGGGAGATCAGGGGAGTCACAGCATGGATGACCGCTGTGAACTTGGGACGAGGCTTGATACCTGAAACACAGCCAAATAACAACAATATTAACTAGATCAGAGCCACGTCCAGTCGTCAGTGCATACATTTACCAGTGTGCATGATCCCTGCAGGAATTGAACCTTACAACCCTGGCATGGCTGACGCCAATACTCTTACCCACTGAGCTACACAGGACGAATGTCAAAGTCAACAACGTTATCAAGATGATTTAATTATTAACACCAAAGATGCTGTGAATGTGTCCCTCCTTCACACATTGCATCTCATCATGATGTATTGTTTGAGGCACAGTGTAGCAGGGACTGCGGTTGAAGATTAGCCGGCTGGCTAAAACCATCACTTTTACTGAAACGTTGATTAATGTGCACTGTCCCTGTAAAAATACAAAATAAACTCAAACTCAACAGTGATCTAGCCAGTGAATACAGTGTGTTCATGTTCTCTGTTACCAGAGAATATGCATCTGTTCACTGCCTGTATTTTAAGACTCTTTTTATATGAAAATGGTTGTTATTTGTAGGTTTGTAAACTCTTCTTGTAACAATATGAATATTTGACACTTGTTCCTCATCAATTCTCCCAATCCTGAATCCCACTACTTCCAATACTGCCCCCCCTGGTGACCAGAGCTCAATTCAGCTCGTCTCTCCGATGGGTGTAAAGTCAGCGGGGGCTGAGAGAGGAGGAAGGGTAGCTGTTTCTATACACACATAAATAAGGCTGTGTGACAGCGGGGGCTGAGAGAGGAGGAAGGGTAGCCGTTTCTATACACACATAAATAAGGCTGTGTGACAGCGGGGGCTTGATGAGCTCCAGTCTTAGTTTCATCTGACTCCGGCTTTAATTGGGGGGGAACGGTATCAAAGATTGTGTCAGTCACCAGGTTAACGTAACGACCTCCCAAGACGAACGGTTAAGAGTTTGGTTTCATGAATCTTGATGTGGAGGAAGCTCTGCAGAGTGGTCGCTAGCTGGCACAGCCCCAAAGTCATACAATCCTAACCTTAACCACACTGCTAACCCTAATGCCTAACCCTAACCTTAACCGTAACCACACTGCTAACCCTAATGCCTAACCCTAACCCTAACCACACTGCTAACCCTAATGCCTAACCCTAACCTTAACCGTAACCACACTGCTAACCCTAATGCCTATCCCTAACCTTAACCACACTGCTAACCCTAATGCCTAACCCTAACCCTAACCACACTGCTAACTCTAATGCCTAACCCTAACCACACTGCTAACCCTAATGCCTAACCCTAACCTTAACCCTAACCCTAACCACACTGCTAACCCTAATGCCTAACCCTAACCACACTGCTAACCCTAATGCCTAACCTTAACCACACTGCTAACCCTAATGCCTAACCCTAACCTTAACCACACTGCTAACCCTAATGCCTTACCCTAACCTTAACCACACTGCTAACCCTAATGCCTAACCCTATCCTTAACCACACTGCTAACCCTAATGCCTAACCTTAACCTTAACCACCCTGCTAACCCTAATGCCTAACCTTAACCACACTGCTAACCCTAATGCCTAACCCTAACCTTAACCACACTGCTAACCCTAATGCCTAACCCTAACCCTAACCACACTGCTAACCCTAATGCCTAACCTTAACCTTAACCACCCTGCTAACCCTAATGCCTAACCTTAACCACACTGCTAACCCTAATGCCTAACCCTAACCACACTGCTAACCCTAATGCCTAACCTTAACCTTAACCACCCTGCTAACCCTAATGCCTAACCTTAACCACACTGCTAACCCTAATGCCTTACCCTAACCTTAACCACACTGCTAACCCTAATGACTAACCCTAACCCTAACCACACTGCTAACCCTAATGCCTATCCCTAACCTTAACCACCCTGCTAACCCTAATGCCTAACCCTAACCTTAACCACACTGCTAACCCTAATGCCTAACCCTAACCTTAACTATACTGCTAACCCTAATGCCTAACCCTAACCTTAACCACACTGCTTACCCTAATGCCTAACCCTAACCACACTGCTAACCCTAATGCCTAACCTTAACCACACTGCTAACCCTAATGCCTAACCCTAACCTTAACCACACTGCTAACCCTAATGCCTAACCCTAACCACACTGCTAACCCTAATGCCTAACCTTAACCACACTGCTAACCCTAATGCCTAACCTTAACCCTAACCACACTGCTAACCCTAACCACACTGCTAACCCTAATGCCTAACCCTAACCACACTGCTAACCCTAATGCTTAACCCTAACCTTAACCACACTGCTAACCCTAATGCCTAATCCTAACCTTAGATTAAGACCAAAAAGCTATTTTTCCTCCATGAATTTTTCCAATATAGACCATTTTGACTTTGTAGCTGTCCCATCTAGCAGACATGACTCAGTACTTCCTCCAGGACAAGACTCTAATAAACGTTAACCTGCTCACAAGTCGGTGTG
>NW_021822992.1:821319-886319 GCF_901001165.1 Salmo trutta
CACCACTAGTATTGTGTCTGGTTCCATGAGGACAGGACACCACTAGTATTGTGTCTGTTTCCATGAGGACAGGACACCACTAGTATTGTGTCTGTTTCCATGAGGACAGGACACCACTAGTATTGTGTCTGTTTCCATGAGGACAGGACACCACTAGTATTGTGTCTGGTTCCATGAGGACAGGACAGGACACCACTAGTACTGTGTCTGTTTCCATGAGGACAGGACAGGACACCACTAGTATTGTGTCTGGTTCCATGAGGACAGGACAGGACACCACTAGTATTGTGTCTGTTTCCATGAGGACAGGACACCACTAGTATTGTGTCTGGTTCCATGAGGACAGGACAGGACACCACTAGTATTGTGTCTGTTTCCATGAGGACAGGACACCACTAGTATTGTGTCTGGTTCCATGAGGACAGGACACCACTAGTATTGTGTCTGTTTCCATGAGGACAGGACAGGACACCACTAGTATTGTGTCTGTTTCCATGAGGACAGGACAGGACACCACTAGTATTGTGTCTGTTTCCATGAGGACAGGACAGGACACCACTAGTATTGTGTCTGTTTCCATGAGGACAGGACACCACTAGTATTGTGTCTGTTTCCATGAGGACAGGACACCACTAGTATTGTGTCTGTTTCCATGAGGACAGGACAGGACACCACTAGTATTGTGTCTGTTTCCATGAGGACAGGACACCACTAGTATTGTGTCTGTTTCCATGAGGACAGGACAGGACACCACTAGTATTGTGTCTGTTTCCATGAGGACAGGACAGGACACCACTAGTATTGTGTCTGGTTCCATGAGGACAGGACACCACTAGTATTGTGTCTGGTTCCATGAGGACAGGACACCACTAGTATTGTGTCTGGTTCCATGAGGACAGGACACCACTAGTATTGTGTCTGGTTCCATGAGGACAGGACAGGACACCACTAGTATTGTGTCTGTTTCCATGAGGACAGGACGAGACATCACTAGTATTGTGTCTGGTTCCATGAGGACAGGACAGGACACCACTAGTATTGTGTCTGGTTCCATGAGGACAGGACACCACTAGTATTGTGTCTGTTTCCATGAGGACAGGACAGGACACCACTAGTATTGTGTCTGTTTGCATGAGGACAGGACAGGACACCACTAGTATTGTGTCTGTTTCCATGAGGACAGGACGGGACAGGACACCACTAGTATTGTGTCTGGTTACATGAGGACAGGACAGGACACCACTAGTATTGTGTCTGTTTCCATGAGGACAGGACGAGACATCACTAGTATTGTGTCTGGTTCCATGAGGACAAGACAGGACACCACTAGTATTGTGTCTGGTTCCATGAGGACAGGACACCACTAGTATTGTGTCTGTTTCCATGAGGACAGGACAGGACACCACTAGTATTGTGTCTGTTTCCATGAGGACAGGACAGGACACCACTAGTATTGTGTCTGTTTCCATGAGGACAGGACAGGACACCACTAGTATTGTGTCTGTTTCCATGAGGACAGGACAGGACACCACTAGTATTGTGTCTGGTTCCATGAGGACAGGACACCACTAGTATTGTGTCTGTTTCCATGAGGACAGGACACCACTAGTATTGTGTCTGTTTCCATGAGGACAGGACACCACTAGTATTGTGTCTGCTTCCATGAGGACAGGACAGGACACCACTAGTATTGTGTCTGGTTCCATGAGGACAGGACAGGACACCACTAGTATTGTGTCTGTTTCCATGAGGACAGGACACCACTAGTATTGTGTCTGTTTCCATGAGGACAGGACACCACTAGTATTGTGTCTGTTTCCATGAGGACAGGACACCACTAGTATTGTGTCTGTTTCCATGAGGACAGGACAGGACACCACTAGTATTGTGTCTGGTTCCATGAGGACAGGACAGGACACCACTAGTATTGTGTCTGTTTCCATGAGGACAGGACAGGACACCACTAGTATTGTGTCTGTTTCCATGAGGACAGGACACCACTAGTATTGTGTCTGGTTCCATGAGGACAGGACACCACTAGTATTGTGTCTGTTTCCATGAGGACAGGACACCACTAGTATTGTGTCTGTTTCCATGAGGACAGGACAGGACACCACTAGTATTGTGTCTGTTTCCATGAGGACAGGACAGGACACCACTAGTATTGTGTCTGTTTCCATGAGGACAGGACAGGACACCACTAGTATTGTGTCTGGTTCCATGAGGACAGGACAGGACACCACTAGTATTGTGTCTGGTTACATGAGGACAGGACACCACTAGTATTGTGTCTGGTTCCATGAGGACAGGACACCACTAGTATTGTGTCTGGTTCCATGAGGACAGGACAGGACACCACTAGTATTGTGTCTGTTTCCATGAGGACAGGACAGGACACCACTAGCACTGTGTCTGGTTCCATGAGGACAGGACACCACTAGTATTGTGTCTGTTTCCATGAGGACAGGACAGGACACCACTAGCACTATGTCTGGTTCCATGAGGACAGGACACCACTAGTATTGTGTCTGTTTCCATGAGGACAGGACACCACTAGTATTGTGTCTGTTTCCATGAGGACAAGTGGAAGTCAAAGCAGCGTGTCCCTGTCCCTGGTGTCAGTACTAATGACACTAATGCAGTCCCTGCCTGCCTGCTGAACCATCTAATAACGCAAATTATCGTCAGCAAAAAACAACAAGAAATCATCCCAGACATGTGATCAGTGGGTTTGGGGCTTTAAAACATGCTGCACCATCTGGCCGTCTGTTTCCTCAGCAGAGCTTCCTACTTCCTTTCTGCTATAACAGCATAGAGACCATTTTATTCACGCACCGCACAGCAAGACATTACCTGCCAACTCTATAGTCATTAAAATAGACTAATTCATTACCTGCCAACTCTATAGTCATTCAAATAGACTAATTCATTACCTGCCAACTCTATAGTCATTAAAATAGACTAATTCATTACCTGCCAACTCTATAGTCATTAAAATAGACTAATTCATTACCTGCCAACTCTATAGTCATTAAAATAGACTAATTCATTACCTGCCAACTCTATAGTCATTAAAATAGACTAATTCATTACCTGCCAACTCTATAGTCATTCAAATAGACTAATTCATTACCTGCCAACTCTATAGTCATTAAAATAGACTAATTCATTACCTGCCAACTCTATAGTCATTCAAATAGACTAATTCATTACCTGCCAACTCTATAGTCATTAAAATAGACTAATTCATTACCTGCCAACTCTATAGTCATTCAAATAGACTAATTCATTACCTGCCAACTCTATAGTCATTCAAATAGACTAATTCATTACCTGCCAACTCTATAGTCATTCAAATAGACTAATTCATTACCTGCCAACTCTATAGTCATTCAAATAGACTAATTCATTACCTGCCAACTCTATAGTCATTCAAATAGACTAATTCATTACCTGCCAACTCTATAGTCATTCAAATAGACTAATTCATTACCTGCCAACTCTATAGTCATTCAAATAGACTAATTCATTACCTGCCAACTCTATAGTCATTCAAATAGACTAATTCATTACCTGCCAACTCTATAGTCATTCAAATAGACTAATTCATTACCTGCCAACTCTATAGTCATTCAAATAGACTAATTCATTACCTGCCAACTCTATAGTCATTCAAATAGACTAATTCATTACCTGCCAACTCTATAGTCATTCAAATAGACTAATTCATTACCTGCCAACTCTATAGTCATTCAAATAGACTAATTCATTACCTGCCAACTCTATAGTCATTCAAATAGACTAATTCATTACCTGCCAACTCTATAGTCATTCAAATAGACTAATTCATTACCTGCCAACTCTATAGTCATTCAAATAGACTAATTCATTACCTGCCAACTCTATAGTCATTCAAATAGACTAATTCATTACCTGCCAACTCTATAGTCATTCAAATAGACTAATTCATTACCTGCCAACTCTATAGTCATTCAAATAGACTAATTCATTACCTGCCAACTCTATAGTCATTCAAATAGACTAATTCATTACCTGCCAACTCTATAGTCATTCAAATAGACTAATTCATTACCTGCCAACTCTATAGTCATTCAAATAGACTAATTCATTACCTGCCAACTCTATAGTCATTCAAATAGACTAATTCATTGCATTGCCAGGGACTTTTTGCTCAAATTGTTGTTTTTATTGTGAGTAAAGTACCGTGGTAAACAAAAGCCTATGTTTCATTTGAGCCTATAAGAATGTGTAAATGTTTATGCAAATGTTTTTGTTTGCGTGGCGTGTTTGTTTGTGTGTGTGTGTGTGTGTGTGTGTGTGTGTGTGCGTGAGTCCGTGTGTGTGTGCGTGTGTCACTCTCTGTAGAGGCTACAGCCCTGTCAGCCAGGGGGTGTGTCCAAATAGAGGCTACATCCCTGTCAGCCAGGGGGTGTGTCCAAATAGAGGCTACAGCCCTGTCAGCCAGGGGGTGTGTCCAAATAGAGTCTACAGCCCTGTCAGCCAGGGGGTGTGTCCAAATAGAGGCTACAGCCCTGACAGCCAGGGGGTGTGTCCAAATAGAGGCTACAGCCCTGACAGCCAGGGGGTGTGTCCAAATAGAGGCTACAGCCAGGGGGTGTGTCCAAATAGAGGCTACAGCCCTGACAGCCAGGGGGTGTGTCCAAATAGAGGCTACAGCCCTGACAGCCAGGGGGTGTGTCCAAATAGAGGATACAGCCCTGACAGCCAGGGGGTGTGTCCAAATAGAGGCTACAGCCCTGTCAGCCAGGGGGTGTGTCCAAATAGAGGCTACAGCCAGGGGGTGTGTCCAAATAGAGGCTACAGCCCTGACAGCCAGGGGGTGTGTCCAAATAGAGGCTACAGCCAGGGGGTGTGTCCAAATAGAGGCTACAGCCCTGACAGCCAGGGGGTGTGTCCAAATAGAGGCTACAGCCCTGACAGCCAGGGGGTGTGTCCAAATAGAGTCTACAGCCAGGAGGTGTGTCCAAATAGAGGCTACAGCCCTGACAGCCAGGGGGTGTGTCCAAATAGAGAATACAGGCCTGTCAGCCAGGGGGTGTGTCCAAATAGAGGCTACAGCCCTGTCAGCCAGGGGGTGTGTCCAAATAGAGGCTACAGCCCTTTCAGCCAGGGGGTGTGTCCAAATAGAGGCTACAGCCCTGTCAGCCAGGGGGTGTGTCCAAATAGAGACTACAGCCCTGTCAGCCAGGGGGTGTGTCCAAATAGAGGCTACAGCCCTGTCAGCCAGGGGGTGTGTCCAAATAGAGTCTACAGCCCTGTCAGCCAGGGGGTGTGTCCAAATAGAGGCTACAGCCCTGACAGCCAGGGGGTGTGTCCAAATAGAGGCTACAGCCCTGACAGCCAGGGGGTGTGTCCAAATAGAGGCTACAGCCCTGACAGCCAGGGGGTGTGTCCAAATAGAGGCTACAGCCCTGACAGCCAGGGGGTGTGTCCAAATAGAGGATACAGCCCTGACAGCCAGGGGGTGTGTCCAAATAGAGGCTACAGCCAGGGGGTGTGTCCAAATAGAGGCTACAGCCAGGGGGTGTGTCCAAATAGAGGCTACAGCCCTGTCAGCCAGGGGGTGTGTCCAAATAGAGGCTACAGCCAGGGGGTGTGTCCAAATAGAGGCTACAGCCCTGACAGCCAGGGGGTGTGTCCAAATAGAGGCTACAGCCAGGGGGTGTGTCCAAATAGAGGCTACAGCCCTGACAGCCAGGGGGTGTGTCCAAATAGAGGCTCCTAGATGGCTTCAGAAAGTTTTTCTTTCTTTTGACTATTTTCTACATTGTAGAATAATAGTGAATATATCGAAACTATGAAATAACACATATGGAATCATGTAGTAACAAAAAAAGTGTTAAACAAATCAAAATATATTTTACATTTGAGATTCTTCAAAGTAGCCACCCTTTGCCTTGATGACAGCTTTGCACACGCTTGGCATTCTCTCAACCAGCTTCACATGGAATGCTTTTACAGCAGTCTTCAAGGAATTTGGGTTCAACTGGGTTGAGATCGGGTGATTGTGGAGGCCAGGTCATCTGATGCAGCACTACATCACTTTCCTTCTTGGTCTGGGTCTTCATTTCCTGTGGTGGTCCTCATGAGAACCAGTTTCATCATAGCGCTTGATGGTTTTTGCGACTACACTTGAAGAAACATTCAAAGTTCTTGAAATTCTCCGGATTGACTGACATTTGTGTCTTAAGTAATGATGGACTGTCGTTTCTCTTTGCTTATTTGAGCTGTTCTTGCCATAATATGGACTTGGTATTTTACCAAATAGAGCTATATTCTGTATATCACCCCTTCCTAGTCACAACACAACTGATTGGCTCAAACGCATTAAGAAGGAAAGAAATTCCACAAATTTACAAGGCACACCTGTTAATTGAAATGCATTCCAGGTGACTACCTCATGAAGCTGGTTGAGAGAATGCCAAGAGTGTGCAAAGCTGTCATCAAGGCAAATAAAATTTGTTTAACACTTTTCTGGTTACTACATGATTCCATATGAGTTATTTCAGAGGTTTGATGTCTTCACTATTATTCTACAATATAGTAAAAAATAAAGAAAAACCCTGGAATGAGTCGGTGTGTCCAAACTGTTGACTGGTACTGTATAAGGGGACAGTAGATGGTGATCTATATGGGGACAGTAGATGGTGATCTATATGGGGAAGGTAGATGGTGATCTATATGGAGACAGTAGATGGTGATCTATAAGGGGACAGTAGATGGTGATCTATATGGGGAAGGTAGATGGTGATCTATATGGAGACAGTAGATGGTGATCTATAAGGGGACAGTAGATGGTGATCTATATGGGGAAGGTAGATGGTGATCTATATGGGGACAGTAGATGGTGATCTATATGGGGACAGTAGATGGTGATCTATATGGGAAGGTAGATGTGATCTATATGGGAAGTAGATGGTGATCTATATGGGGACAGTAGATGGTGATCTATATGGGGACAGTAGATGGTGATCTATATGGGGACAGTAGATGGTGATCTATATGGGGACAGTAGATGGTGATCTATATGGGGACAGTAGATGGTGATCTATATGGGGACAGTAGATGGTGATCTATATGGGGACAGTAGATGGTGATCTATATGGGGACAGTAGATGGTGATCTATATGGGGACAGTAGATGGTGATCTATATGGGGACAGTAGATGGTGATCTATATGGGGACAGTAGATGGTGATCTATATGGAGACAGTAGATGCTGATCTATATGGGGAAGGTAGATGGTGATCTATATGGGGACAGTAGATGGTGATCTATATGGGGACAGTAGATGGTGATCTATATGGGGACAGTAGATGGTGATCTATATGGGGACAGTAGATGGTGATCTATATGGGGACAGTAGATGGTGATCTATATGGGGACAGTAGATGGAGACAGTAGATGGGGACAGTAGATGGTGATCTATATGGGGACAGTAGATGGGGACAGTAGATGGTGATCTATATGGGGAAGGTAGATGGTGATCTATATGGGGACAGTAGATGGTGATCTATATGGGGACAGTAGATGGTGATCTATATGGGGAAGGTAGATGGTGATCTATATGGGGACAGTAGATGGTGATCTATATGGGGACAGTAGATGGTGATCTATATGGGGACAGTAGATGGAGACAGTAGATGGGGACAGTAGATGGTGATCTATATGGGGACAGTAGATGGGGACAGTAGATGGTGATCTATATGGGGAAGGTAGATGGTGATCTATATGGGGACAGTAGATGGTGATCTATATGGGGACAGTAGATGGTGATCTATATGGGGAAGGTAGATGGTGATCTATATGGAGACAGTAGATGGTGATCTATATGGGGAAGGTAGATGGTGATCTATATGGGGACAGTAGATGGTGATCTATATGGGGACAGTAGATGGAGACAGTAGATGGGGACAGTAGATGGTGATCTATATGGGGACAGTAGATGGTGATCTATATGGGGACAGTAGATGGTGATCTATATGGGGACAGTAGATGGTGATCTATATGGGGACAGTAGATGGTGATCTATATGGGGACAGTAGATGGAGACAGTAGATGGGGACAGTAGATGGTGATCTATATGGAGACAGTAGATGGTGATCTATATGGGGACAGTAGATGGTGATCTATATGGGGACAGTAGATGGTGATCTATATGGGGACAGTAGATGGGGACAGTAGATGGTGATCTATATGGGGACAGTAGATGGTGATCTATATGGGGACAGTAGATGGTGATCTAT
Source organism: Salmo trutta (assembly GCF_901001165.1). NCBI lineage: Eukaryota > Metazoa > Chordata > Actinopteri > Salmoniformes > Salmonidae > Salmo > Salmo trutta. The sequence continues at coordinate 829,607 of NW_021822992.1, forward strand.
ATGGGGACAGTAGATGGTGATCTATATGAGGACAGTAGATGCTGATCTACATGGGGACAGTAGATGGTGATCTATATGGGGACAGTAGATGGGGACAGTAGATGGTGATCTACATGGGGTTCCCAGTACAGTAGCAGTCATCTGATCCCTCAGAGAGCGGTCCTGGTTGTCCAGGACAGTAGATGGTGATCTACATGGGGTTCCCAGTACAGTAGCAGTCATCTGATCCCTCAGGGAGCGGTCCTGGTTGTCCAGGACAGTAGATGGTGATCTACATGGGGTTCCCAGTAAAGTAGCAGTCATCTGATCCCTCAGGGAGCGGTCCTGGTTGTCCAGGACAGTAGATGGTGATCTACATGGGGTTCCCAGTACAGTTGCAGTCATCTGATCCCTCAGGGAGCGGTCCTGGTTGTCCAGGACAGTAGATGGTGATCTACATGGGGTTCCCAGTACAGTAGCAGTCATCTGATCCCTCAGGGAGCGGTCCTGGTTGTCCAGGACAGTAGATGGTGATCTACATGGGGTTCCCAGTACAGTAGCAGTCATCTGATCCCTCAGAGAGCGGTCCTGGTTGTCCAGGACAGTAGATGGTGATCTACATGGGGTTCCCAGTACAGTAGCAGTCATCTGATCCCTCAGGGAGCGGTCCTGGTTGTCCAGGACAGTAGATGGTGATCTACATGGGGTTCCCAGTACAGTAGCAGTCAGGGAGCGGTCCTGGTTGTTCAGGACAGTCAGTTTCTCTCTGTCTAATCAGCAGCCCTGCTGAGTTCCACTAGTTAATAACGCAGGATGAGAATGGAAGCCTCTGGCGTCGGGACAGAGACATTGTCACGGCTGTCTGAAGAATGGGACCAAGGCGCAGCGTGTGTATCGTTCCACATTTGTATTATAACTGTGAAACTATGCAAGACATACAAATAAACTTAATAAACAAAACAACAAACCGTGACGAAGAGGTGCAACATACACTAACTCAAAATAATCTCCCACAAAACCTAGTGGGAAAAACAACAACTTAAATATGATCCCCAATTAGAGACAACGATGATTGGAGATCATCCCCCAAAAAAAACATAGAAAAAAGAAACTAGAACCAACATAGACATAAATAAACTAGACAAAACCCCCTGTCACGCCCTGACCTACTCTACCATAGAAAATAAAAGCTTTCTATGGTCAGGACGTGACAGACACAGAGGAAGGCTGCTCTCTCCCTCTCTGGCAGAAGCTGTACTGTACTGGCTGTCAGTGGGACCAGCAGAATGAACGAGAGGCCAAACATGGCTATTTCATTTAACAAAAATCCAGGACACTATCAAATGAAAACAGCTTGAAAGTCAATGGCTTATACACACCTAGTGCAAATGTAGTGTGTGTGTGTGTGTGTGTGTGTGTGTGTGTGTGTGTATGTACGTGGTGTGTGTGTGTGTGTGTGTATGTACGTGCTGTGTCTACGTGTGTGTACGTGGTGTGTGTGTACGTGGTGTGTGTATGTGTGTGTGTGTGTGTACGTGGTGTGTGTACGTGGTGTGTGTGTGTGTGTGTACGTGGTGTGTGTGTGTGTGTGTGTGTATGTACGTGGTGTGTGTGTGTATGTACGTGGTGTGTGTGTGTGTGTGTGTGTGTGTGTGTGTGTATGTACGTGGTGTGTGTACGTGGTGTGTGTGTGTGTGTGTGTGTGTGTACGTGGTGTGTGTGTGTGTGTGTGTGTGTGTGTGTGTGTGTGTGTGTACGTGGTGTGTGTGTGTGTGTGTGTGTGTGTGTACGTGGTGTGTGTGTGTGTGTGTACGTGGTTTGTATGTGTGTGTGTACGTGGTGTGTGTGTGTGTGTGTGTGTGTGTGGTGTGGTGTGTGTGTGTGTGTGTGTGTATGTACGTGGTGTGTGTGTGTGTGTATGTACGTGGTGCGTGTGTGTGTGTGTGTGTGTGTGTGTGTGTGTGTGTGTGTGTGTGTGTGTGTGTGTATGTACGTGGTGTGTGTGTGTGTGTGTGTGTGTGTGTGTGTGTGTGTGTGTGTACCTGCAGTGCTTCCAGGAAGCGAAAGGATCCCAGACGTCGTCCCCTGGGAACCAGGCAGAAGGTCGAGTTGTGAAGCATCTCTCTGTAATCATGTCTGAAGACAGAACAGACAGACAGAGTTACACATGAATATGACATGGCATTTAGTAGGCGCGTATCAACAGTGACTTAACAACATAGATTGGCCCCAGCGGGAATTAAAACCAAGACTTTGGCCAACACCAAGCTCTTACAAACTGAGCCACAAAGGACCACAGAGGATTGGAGGAACAGACAGACGTAGGACAGGGTTATAGCTGGGGAGATCTCCAGCATCCAGGGCTGGACAGGGAGGGTTCACATGTCTCTATCTGGGTTAGCTTTGAGCTATGACAGGACAAGAGTTGATTACACAGTGAATGACCCAGTGGTTATTAAAGGCTTCAGTATGCTTCAGTTCGGTTGGCATCCAGACGAAGTCGGCTAGGTGAACCAAACTAGTGTTCTCCCATACTCCCTGAAAAGACCTTTGCTTGAAAAAACTAGAAAAAAAAATTGTGCTGTTTGTCCATTTTGAGATGCCGTAGTCAGTAGACAGAATTAAATCTAAGATAACATCAAAATAAATGACATTTCTTGATTTTTTTTGTCGAGGAGATGTTAGTTTTACATCTAAGATGTTTGGGGCAGTATTTCTCAATGAAAACATTTGTGTGAAAACGAATCGTTTCTCGTTGAATAACAACAACGATTTGATTGAAGAATCCCTCTAGTTGACCAATCACGGACAAAAGGGGTGTGAACTTCGGCTGGCCTTTAGAAAAAAAAACGTATGCCCGAACAGCTGGGGGGAAAAAAACCTTACCCGAAGTCCAAAACAAACAAAAATCTGTCATAATATATTCACTAATTCTTCGGAACTGTTTTGGGCTGGGAAGCACGCAGACCCCTTAAACCAGAGGACGAACACACAGCTTTTATACTCCACCACAGATGGTACCTGATTCCTGGAAATGACATGCTTTAATCTCAGAGCCCTAAAATATATATAACTCCGCCCTCTCAAACACTTTTATCCCTCCTCTTCTCTCCAATCTACAGGTCAGTCAGCACCTCCTCTTCCCTCCAATCTACAGGTCAGTCAGCACCTCCTCTTCCCTCCAATCTACAGGTCAGTCAGCACCTCCTCTTCTCTCCAATCTACAGGTCAGTCAGCACCTCCTCTTCCCTCCAATCTACAGGTCAGTCAGCACCTCCTCTTCCCTCCAATCTACAGGTCAGTCAGCACCTCCTCTTCCCTCCAATCTACAGGTCAGTCAGCACCTCCTCTTCCCTCCAATCTACAGGTCAGTCAGCACCTCCTCTTCCCTCCAATCTACAAGTCAGTCAGCACCTCCTCTTCCCTCCAATCTACAGGTCAGTCAGCACCTCCTCTTCCCTCCAATCTACAGGTCAGTCAGCACCTCCTCTTCTCTCCAATCTACAGGTCAGTCAGCACCTCCTCTTCCCTCCAATCTACAGGTCAGTCAGCACCTCCTCTTCCCTCCAATCTACAGGTCAGTCAGCACTTGGATTAAGGAGATGCTTGGAATTCCTGCGTCGGGCCGTGTATGTGCTGATGTGTGAGTCTGGGGCAGATCTGCTATGAATAGCCCTCATCAGCAGCCCAGTCCAGGGGTCTACCTGAATCCCTCTATCCATCCTGGAGCAGCCTGAATCCACCCTGGATCACTGAGCAGCCTGAATCCACCCTGGATCACTGAGCAGCCTGAATCCACCCTGGATCACTGAGCAGCCTGAATCCACCCTGGATCACTGAGCAGCCTGAATCCACCCTGGATCACTGAGCAGCCTGAATCCACCCTGGATCACTGAGCAGCCTGAATTCACCCTGGATCACTGAGCAGCCTGAATCCACCCTGGATCAGTGAGCAGCCTGAATTCACCCTCTATCCATCCTGGAGCAGCCTGAATCCACCCTGGATCCACTGAGCAGCCTGAATCCACCCTGGATCACTGAGCAGCCTGAATTCACCCTGGATCACTGAGCAGCCTGAATTCACCCTGGATCCACTGAGCAGCCTGAATTCACCCTGGATCACTGAGCAGCCTGAATCCACCCTGGATCACTGAGCAGCCTGAATTCACCCTGGATCACTGAGCAGCCTGAATCCACCCTGGATCACTGAGCAGCCTGAATCCACCCTGGATCACTGAGCAGCCTGAATCCACCCTGGATCACTGAGCAGCCTGAATCCACCCTGGATCCACTGAGCAGCCTGAATTCATCCTGTTTGAGAAGCACACATCTACAAAGCTTCAGATGTTGTAGATTGTATTGAAACTGCGAGACTTGAGGTGTCTGGGAAATGAGGAGGAGGACATTCCACAGCTCTGACACATGACCCCACGTCTGGTTGACCTTGACATGACCTGTGGATTACAGCGCACTGTCCGTCAGGTCTGATACCAACAGGCTCAGAGACAGTTTCTATCTAGAAGCCATCAGACTGCTGAAACACTTGATCTGCCCACCTGCGCTGACGGCTCACCGTTCACACACTCAGTCGCTAGCGTTCACTCCACATTACTGGCCTGTATGACCGAGTGAATAGCAGGAAGCACGTGCTGAATAATCCACTCCAAAATCATCCATTCTGTTTGCAACAAGGCTGATAAGTAACACTTCAAGACAACATGGCCAAAGACATTCACTTTTTTTGCCCAATAATGTTTGTACCATGTTTTGTGCTGCTTCCATGTTGCTGTTACGTTGTGTTGCTACCATGCTGTGTTGCTACCATGCTGTGGTTCTACCATGCTGTGTTGCTACCATGCTGTGATGCTACCATGTTGTGTTGCTACCATGCTGTGTTGCTACCATGTTGTGTTGCTACCATGCTGTGTTGCTACCATGCTGTGTTGCTACCATGTTGTGTTGCTACCATGCTGTGTTGCTACCATGCTGTGTTGTCATGTGTCGCTGCCTTGCTATGTTGTTGTCTTAGGTCTCTCTTTATGTTGTGTTGTCTCTCGCTATGTAGTGGTGTCTCTCTTTATGTAGTGTTGTGTTGTCTCTCTTTATGTAGTGTTGTCTAGTCTCTCTTTATGTAGTGTTGTGTTAGGTCTCTCTTTATGTAGTGTTGTGTTGTCTCTCTCTATGTAGTGTTGTGTTGTCTCTCTTTATGTAGTGTTGTGTTGTCTCTCTTTATGTAGTGTTGTGTTGTCTCTCTCTATGTAGTGTTGTGTTGTCTCTCTCTATGTAGTGGTGTCTCTCTTTATGTAGTGTTGTGTTGTCTCTCTTTATGTAGTGTTGTGTTGTCTCTCTCTATGTAGTGTTGTGTTGTCTCTCTCTATGTAGTGGCGTCTCTCTCTATGTAGTGTTGTCTCTCGCTATGTAGTGGTGTCTCTCTTTATGTAGTGTTGTGTTGTCTCTCTTTATGTAGTGGTGTCTCTCTCTATGTAGTGTTGTGTTGTCTCTCTCTATGTAGTGGTGTCTCTCTTTATGTAGTGTTGTGTTGTCTCTCTTTATGTAGTGTTGTGTTGTCTCTCTTTATGAAGTGTTGTGTCGTCTCTCTTTATGTAGTGTAGTGTTAGGTCTCTCTGTATGTAGTGTTGTGTTGTCTCTCTTTATGTAGTGTTGTGTTGTCTCTCTCTATGTAGTGTTGTCTTAGGTCTCTCTTTATGTAGTGTTGTGTTGTCTCTCTTTATGTAGCGTTGTGTTGTCTCTCTTTATGTAGTGTTGTGTTGTCTCTCTCTATGTAGTGTTGTGTTGTCTCTCTCTATGTAGTGTTGTCTTAGGTCTCTCTTTATGTAGTGTTGTGTCGTCTCTCTTTATGTAGTGTTGTGTCGTCTCTCTTTATGTAGAGTTGTCTAGTCTCTCTCTATGTAGTGTTGTGTTGTCTCTCTTTATGTAGTTTTGTGTTGTCTCTCTCTATGTAGTGTTGTGTTGTCTCTCTTTATGTAGTGTTGTGTTGTCTCTCTTTATGTAGTGTTGTGTTGTCTCTCTTGTCGGGATGTGTGTTATGTCCTATATTTATATTTTATTTATTTGTATTTTTAATTCCAGGCCCCCGTCCCCCGCAGGAGGCCTTTTGCCTTTTGGTAGGCCATCATTGTAACTGACTGTCACATCCTGACCCTAGTAAGATGTCATTTTCTATAGTAGAGTAGGGCAGGGCGTGACAGGGGGTGTTTTTGGGCTGATCTATGTTTTCTAGTTCTATGTTTAAATTCTAGTTTTCTATTTCTATGTTGGATTGTTTGGGGTTGATCTCTAATTGGAGGCAGCTGATCCTCATTTGCCTCTGATTAGAGATCATATTTAAGTAGGGGTTTTTCTCATTGTGGTTTGTGGGTTATTGTCTTTTGAGTAGTGTGTTGTCCTCTCTGCGTCACGGTTTGTTGTTTTGCATTTTCAAGTATTTCAGTGTATTGAATTCAGTTTCACTTTTAATAATTACGTGGAACTACGAACACGCTGCATCTTGGGCCGCTCCTTATAACAACCGTGACACTAACCTGCCCAGTTAAATAAAGGTTAAATAAATAAAAACACGGCCTACGTTAAAAACGACAGGGTTGTGTCAACTCCAACGTAACACAACACAGAGTGAAACCCTCTGCATTGTCAAGTACTGTGGTGGCAGCATCATGTTATGGGTATGTACTGTGGTGGCAGCATCATGTTATGGGTATGTATTGTGGTGGCAGCATCATGTTATGGGTATGTACTGTGGTGGCAGCATCACGTTATGGGTATGTATTGTGGTGGCAGCATCACGTTATGGGTATGTATTGTAGTGGCAGCATCATGTTATGGGTATGTATTGTAGTGGCAGCATCATGTTATGGGTATGTATTGTGGTGGCAGCATCATGTTATGGGTATGTACTGTGGTGGCAGCATCATGTTATGGGTATGTACTGTGGTGGCAGCATCATGTTATGGGTACGTATTGTGGTGGCAGCATCATGTTATGGGTATGTATTGTGGTGGCAGCATCATGCTATGGGTGTGTATTGTGGTGGCAGCATCATGTTACGGGTATGTACTGTGGTGGCAGCATCATGTTATGGGTGTGTACTGTGGTGGCAGCATCATGTTATGGGTGTGTACTGTGGTGGCAGCATCATGTTATGGGTATGTATTGTGGTGGCAGCATCATGCTATGGGTATGTACTGTGGTGGCAGCATCATGTTATGGGTGTGTACTGTGGTGGCAGCATCATGTTATGGGTATGTATTGTGGTGGCAGCATCATATTATGGGTATGTATTGTGGTGGCAGCATCATGTTATGGGTATGTATTGTGGTGGCAGCATCATGCTATGGGTATGTACTGTGGTGGCAGCATCATGTTATGGGTATGTATTGTGGTGGCAGCATCATGCTATGGGTATGTACTGTGGCGGCAGCATCATGCTATGGGTGTGTACTGTGGCGGCAGCATCATGTTATGGGTATGTATTGTGGTGGCAGCATCATGTTATGGGTATGTATTGTGGTGGCAGCATCATGCTATGGGTATGTACTGTGGTGGCAGCATCATGTTATGGGTATGTACTGTGGTGGCAGCATCATGTTATGGGTGTGTACTGTGGTGGCAGCATCATGTTATGGGTGTGTACTGTGGTGGCAGCATCATGTTATGGGTGTGTATTGTGGTGGCAGCATCATGCTATGGGTATGTACTGTGGTGGCAGCATCATGTTATGGGTGTGTACTGTGGTGGCAGCATCATGTTATGGGTATGTATTGTGGTGGCAGCATCATGTTATGGGTATGTATTGTGGTGGCAGCATCATTCTATGGGTATGTACTGTGGTGGCAGCATCATGTTATGGGTATGTATTGTGGTGGCAGCATCATGCTATGGGTATGTACTGTGGTGGCAGCATCATGCTATGGGTATGTACTGTGGTGGCAGCATCATGCTATGGGTATGTATTGTGGTGGCAGCATCATGCTATGGGTATGTACTGTGGTGGCAGCATCATGCTATGGGTGTGTACTGTGGCGGCAGCATCATGTCATGGGTATGTATTGTGGTGGCAGCATCATGTTATGGGTATGTATTGTGGTGGCAGCATCATGTTATGGGTATGTATTGTGGTGGCAGCATCATGTTATGGGTATGTATTGTGGTGGCAGCACCATGTAATGGGTATGTATTGTGGTGGCAGCATCATGTTATGGGTATGCTTGTCACCGGCAGGGACTGGGGAGTTTGTCGGGATTGAAATAAATATGAAAGGAGCAAAGCCCAGGTAAAAAGGAAAACCCACCTCAGTCTTCTGAAAACCTAAACCTGGGATAGAGATGTATTTTTCAGCGGGACAATTACACACATTGAACCCAGTAAACTGATAGATTGATGAGTTCTAGTGTATGAACCCAGTAAGCTGATAGATTGATTAGTTCTCGTGTATGAACCCAGTAAGCTGATAGATTGATGAGTTCTCGTATATGAACCCAGTAAACTGATAGACAAGACTAGTCCAGAGATGTCTTCCCAGCCGTGTAGTAATAACACAGTTATGTTCACACAGCCCAACAATGTCCTGTTTATCTAGCTAGCCTGTTGTGTTTACTAGTTGCCTTAGAAACACTGAGAAACACGCTGTTACTTTGTTCACATGACGAGTCTGAGTTGAATCACCTTCACCATAAATCAGACGAGTAGAAACTACGGGAAGCAGAGAGTGACATTTGACAGATGTGGGACAATCTGTACTGTGATAATTATTGTGTAATTAGACCCTGAGGAAGCGGTACCTAGCCTGAAGATCGCTAGTCAAGCCAAGAGAGAGCTAGGCCTATGTATTAGAGCATGTATAGGCCCTGAGGAAGCGGTACCTAGCCTGAAGATCTCTAGTCAAGCCAAGAGAGAGCTAGGCCTATGTATTAGAGCATGTATAGGCCCTGAGGAAGCGGTACCTAGCCTGAAGATCTCTAGTCAAGCCAAGAGAGAGCTAGGCCTATGTATTAGAGCATGTAGAAGCCCTGAGGAAGTGGTACCTAGCCTGAAGATCTCTAGTCAAGCCAAAAGAGAGCTAGACCTATGTATTAGAGCATGTATAGGCCCTGAGGAAGCGGTACCTAGCCTGAAGATCTCTAGTCAAGCCAAGAGAGAGCTAGGCCTATGTATTAGAGCATGTATAGGCCCTGAGGAAGTGGTACCTAGCCTGAAGATCTCTAGTCAAGCCAAAAGAGAGCTAGACCTAGAGCATGCATAGAGCCTGAGGAAGCCAAGAGAGAGCTAGACCTATGTATTAGAGCATGTATAGGCCCTGAGGAAGCGGTACCTAGCCTGAAGATCGCTAGTCAAGCCAAGAGAGAGCTAGACCTAGAGCATGTATAGACCCTGAGGAAGCAGTACCTAGCCTGAAGATCTCTAGTCAAGCCAAGAGAGAGCTAGACCTAGAGCATGTATAGACCCTGAGGAAGCGGTACCTAGCCTGAAGATCTCTAGTCAAGCCAAGAGAGAGCTAGACCTATGTATTAGAGCATGTATAGACCCTGAGGAAGCGGTACCTAGCCTGGAGATCTCTAGTCAAGCCAACAGAGACCTAGACCTATGTATACAGCACCCTCGACAACTACTGTGATTATTATTATCTGACCCTGCTGGTCGTCTATGAACGTTTGAACATCTTGGCCATGTTCTGTTATAATCTCCACCCGGCACAGCCAGAAGAGGACTGGCCACCCCTCAGAGCCTGGTTCCTCTCTAGGTTTCTTCCTAGGTTTTGGCCTTTCTAGGGAGTTTTTCCTAGCCACCTTGCTTCTACACCTGCATTGCTTGCTGTTTGGGGGGTTTTAGGCTGGGTTTCTGTACAGCACTTTGAGATATCAGCTGATGTAAGAAGGGCTATATAAATACATTAGATTTGATTTAGATACATGAAACAGAGAGCCATTCCTGGCCCTGGCAGGGAGAATCCCATGCTGTTTATCACATTGCACTCGTTATCCAAACGTTGGCTTAAAAGGCAGAGCATGATGGGTACTGTGTGATCATCACTGCTACTGAGCTGTCAGGGCTAGATGGTTCTAGAACCAGCTGCATATTGCCCTTCTCTGTGGCTCTAACAGATCAGAGGACATCTCAGATCTCTACCATCAACACGAGGACTACATGCACTGTACGTCCCCACCTATCCTGTCCCACGGACACATACTGACATCTGGTCTGACGCAGGGTAATGTATAGATGAGGCCATACATCATCATGAGAACGGTAATGTATAGATGAGGCCATACATCATCATGAGAACGGTAATGTATAGATGAGGCCATACATCATCATGAGAACGGTAATGTATAGATGAGGCCATACATACGGCATCATGAGAACGGTAATGTATAGATGAGGCCATATACACATCATCATGAGAACGGTAATGTATAGATGAGGCCATACATCATCAAGAGAACGGTAATGTATAGATGAGGCCATACATCATCATGAGAACGGTAATGTATAGATGAGGCCATACATACGGCATCATGAGAACGGTAATGTATAGATGAGGCCATACATACGGCATCATGAGAACGGTAATGTATAGATGAGGCCATACGTACGTCATCATGAGAACGGTAATGTATAGATGAGGCCATACATACGCCATCATGAGAACGGTAATGTATAGATGAGGCCATACATACGGCATCATGAGAACGGTAATGTATAGATGAGGCCATACATACGCCATCATGAGAACGATAATGTATAGATGAGGCCATACATACGGCATCATGAGAACGGTAATGTATAGATGAGGCCATACGTACGTCATCATGAGAACGGTAATGTATAGATGAGGCCATACATACGGCATCATGAGAACGATAGGTTTTTGGCCTTTCTCAGGAGTTTTTCCTAGGGAGTTTTTCCCAGCCACCGTGCTTCTTTCACATGCATTGCTTGCTGTTTGGGGTTTTAGGCTGGGTTTCTGTACAGCACTTTGAGATTTCAGCTGATGTACGAAGGGCTATATAAATAAATTTGATTTGATATAGATGAAGCCATACATACGCCATCATGAGAACGGTAATGTATAGATGAGTGATGTATAGTCTGACCTAGCTATCTGGAGATGAATGGACTAACAGGAAGTCACTATGTGGTAGTCTGACCTAGCTATCTGGAGATGAATGGACTAACAGGAAGTCATTATGTGGTAGTCTGACCTAGCTATCTGGAGATGAATGGACTAACAGGAAGTCATTATGTGGTAGTCTGACCTAGCTATCTGGAGATGAATGGACTAACAGGAAGTCATTATGTGGTAGTCTGACCTAGCTATCTGGAGATGAATGGACTAACAGGAAGTCATTATGTGGTAGTCTGACCTAGCTATCTGGAGATGAATGGACTAACAGGAAGTCATTATGTGGTAGTCTGACCTAGCTATCTGGAGATGAATGGACTAACAGGAAGTCATTATGTGGTAGTCTGACCTAGCTATCTGGAGATGAATGGACTAACAGGAAGTCATTATGTGGTAGTCTGACCTAGCTATCTGGAGATGAATGGACTAACAGGAAGTCATTATGTGGTAGTCTGACCTAGCTATCTGGAGATGAATGGACTAACAGGAAGTCATTATGTGGTAGTCTGACCTAGCTATCTGGAGATGAATGGACTAACAGGAAGTCATTATGTGGTAGTCTGACCTAGCTATCTGGAGATGAATGGACTAACAGGAAGTCACTATGTGGTAGTCTGACCTAGCTATCTGGAGATGAATGGACTAACAGGAAGTCACTATGGATAAGAGCCTCTGCTAAATTACTCAAATGTCAAATGTAATGTATAAATCAGTCCTATAGCTTTGAGTTATGGCAACACTTAGGCCAAATCACAAATACCTAAACATGTTTTGATTTACAGTAAAGTACAACTGCATACAAGAATAGTAAAACAAAATCTTTCATTAGAAGGCATAATAACCAGTCGAGTGAATGTACTTAAAAATGTACATTGAAGCATGTGTTCCCCACCTGAGATGTTTTCAGGTAAAGACGGAAACGAACAACCCCCCAGCTACCACCTCTGATGCACAATATTGATTTTCTTCCGTCTGAATAAGTTCACAGACAGAATCCCCAGAGTCACATCAAATGACATGTTCTGTTTATCAAATGTAGAAGTTCTTCCATGCAGAGAAACTGTCAATAGACTGTCAGCAGGTTGTCAACCAGTCACCCGATAAATCATCGAGTCGTCTCTGAAAATACTAATTTATCATACAAGGCTGATAACACATCTGATTGTCTCTGATTGGTTTAGGCCTAGACACTCTCCAGGGGAAGAATACAGGGTGGTTATAAAGTCTCTGTTCTCCTAATGACAGGGTGGTTATAGAGAGTCTCTGTTCTCCTAATGACAGGGTGGTTATAGAGAGTCTCTGTTCTCCTAATGACAGGGTGGTTATAGAGAGTCTCTGTTCTCCTAATGACAGGGTGGTTATAGAGAGTCTCTGTTCTCCTAATGACAGGGTGGTTATAGAGAGTCTCTGTTCTCCTAATGACAGGGTGGTTATAGAGAGTCTCTGTTCTCCTAATGACAGGGTGGTTATAGAGAGTCTCTGTTCTCCTAATGACAGGGTGGTTATAGAGAGTCTCTGTTCTCCTAATGACAGGGTGGTTATAGAGAGTCTCTGTTCTCCTAATGACAGGGTGGTTATAGAGAGTCTCTGTTCTCCTAATGACAGGGTGGTTATAGAGTCTCTGTTCTCCTAATGACAGGGTGGTTATAGAGTCTCTGTTCTCCTAATGACAGGGTGGTTATAGAGAGTCTCTGTTCTCCTAATGACAGGGTGGTTATAGAGAGTCTCTGTTCTCCTAATGACAGGGTGGTTATAGAGTATCTGTTCTCCTAATGACAGGGTGGTTATAGAGTCTCTGTTCTCCTAATGACAGGGTGGTTATAGAGTCTCTGTTCTCCTAATGACAGGGTGGTTATAGAGAGTCTCTGTTCTCCTAATGACAGGGTGGTTATAGAGAGTCTCTGTTCTCCTAATGACAGGGTGGTTATAGAGTCTCTGTTCTCCTAATGACAGGGTGGTTATAGAGAGTCTCTGTTCTCCTAATGACAGGGTGGTTATAGAGAGTCTCTGTTCTCCTAATGACAGGGTGGTTATAGAGTCTCTGTTCTCCTAATGACAGGGTGGTTATAGAGAGTCTCTGTTCTCCTAATGACAGGGTGGTTATAGAGAGTCTCTGTTCTCCTAATGACAGGGTGGTTATAGAGAGTCTCTGTTCTCCTAATGACAGGGTGGTTATAGAGAGTCTCTGTTCTCCTAATGACAGGGTGGTTATAGAGAGTCTCTGTTCTCCTAATGACAGGGTGGTTAGAGAGTCTCTGTTCTCCTAATGACAGGGTGGTGTTAGAGAGTCTCTGTTCTCCTAATGACAGGGTGGTTATAGAGAGTCTCTGTTCTCCTAATGACAGGGTGGTTAGAGAGTCTCTGTTCTCCTAATGACAGGGTGGTTATAGAGTCTCTGTTCTCCTAATGACAGGGTGGTTATAGAGAGTCTCTGTTCTCCTAATGACAGGGTGGTTATAGAGTCTCTGTTCTCCTAATGACAGGGTGGTTATAGAGAGTCTCTGTTCTCCTAATGACAGGGTGGTTATAGAGAGTCTCTGTTCTCCTAATGACAGGGTGGTTATAGAGAGTCTCTGTTCTCCTAATGACAGGGTGGTTATAGAGAGTCTCTGTTCTCCTAATGACAGGGTGGTTATAGAGTCTCTGTTCTCCTAATGACAGGGTGGTTATAGAGAGTCTCTGTTCTCCTAATGACAGGGTGGTTATAGAGAGTCTCTGTTCTCCTAATGACAGGGTGGTTATAGAGAGTCTCTGTTCTCCTAATGACAGGGTGGTTATAGAGTCTCTGTTCTCCTAATGACAGGGTGGTTATAGAGAGTCTCTGTTCTCCTAATGACAGGGTGGTTATAGAGTCTCTGTTCTCCTAATGACAGGGTGGTTATAGAGAGTCTCTGTTCTCCTAATGACAGGGTGGTTATAGAGTCTCTGTTCTCCTAATGACAGGGTGGTTATAGAGTCTCTGTTCTCCTAATGACAGGGTGGTTATAGAGTCTCTGTTCTCCTAATGACAGGGTGGTTATAGAGAGTCTCTGTTCTCCTAATGACAGGGTGGTTATAGAGAGTCTCTGTTCTCCTAATGACAGGGTGGTTATAGAGAGTCTCTGTTCTCCTAATGACAGGGTGGTTATAGAGAGTCTCTGTTCTCCTAATGACAGGGTGGTTATAGAGAGTCTCTGTTCTCCTAATGACAGGGTGGTTATAGAGAGTCTCTGTTCTCCTAATGACAGGGTGGTTATAGAGTCTCTGTTCTCCTAATGACAGGGTGGTTATAGAGAGTCTCTGTTCTCCTAATGACAGGGTGGTTATAGAGAGTCTCTGTTCTCCTAATGACAGGGTGGTTATAGAGTCTCTGTTCTCCTAATGACAGGGTGGTTATAGAGAGTCTCTGTTCTCCTAATGACAGGGTGGTTATAGAGTCTCTGTTCTCCTAATGACAGGGTGGTTATAGAGTCTCTGTTCTCCTAATGACAGGGTGGTTATAGAGTGATTGTGGTTTACACTGCAATGTTCATAAGAGGTTTAAACTCAAACAAAAGTTCAATCAAAATGGCCACAATTGTTGTTTTTCTCCTGACCACCGTTTGTCAGCTTGTGAAGAAGTGCTAACATTCACAACACAGTCCTCTTCCAGTGGACTTCAAAGCAGAGTAAACGTTCAGACCTTAAACACTGCTGTTTACATGACATTTATTCCACAATCTGTCATGGATTGGACATCAAACACGACTCAGCTAACAGAAGAGAGATTCACACTGATACAGGAAGTCCCAAGATAACACAGGAAGAGTAGAGAGAACATTGTGATTCCAACGTTACAGATTCGGTACTGACGTAATCCAGGTTAAATCTCTTTCTGGGTGAACACGAGAGCGAAACGTCCACCTGGGATAGAAAAGGTAAAGGAGCATGAATTTAAAATACATTCGACTAAAGTAAATTTGGACTTATAAAAGCACCAACGAGCTTGTCTCCACCTCAAGAGTTCAGAGAGTCAGATTGTGTTTTTTACTTTGTGTTTTGTAAACTCTATAAAAAAAATCTCTCTGGAGAGGAAAAGAAAGGTCTCGGGATGATTGATGCAGAATCACTTGGGGGGGTGAATTATAAACACAAGTCGACTCCAAGTCACAGCAGACGGTCTCACCTCAACTCCCCCCCCCCCCCCAGGAAGTAGTTCTTCTGTCGTTCAGGACCAGTGAGCGGGAGTCAAGTGATGTAGAAGACATATATTAACAGAACCACCAATATTCAGACGCTTCTGGTTAACAATTACAGAGCGAAGCTCCTTTTCTCCCAACGCTGTGGGAGAGGAGAGGTGGGGAGGAGGGAGACTGAGGTCAACACGGAGATCAACTGGCCTGTGGGGGAGGAGAGGTGGGGAGGAGGGAGACTGAGGTCAACACGGAGATCAACTGGCCTGTGGGGGAGGAGAGGTGGGGTGGAGGGAGACTGAGGTCAACACGGAGATCAACCGGCCTGTGGGGGAGGAGAGGTGGGGAGGAGGGAGACTGAAGTCAACACGGAGATCAACTGGCCTGTGGGGGAGGAGAGGTGGGGAGGAGGGAGACTGAGGTCAACACGGAGATCAACCGGCCTGTGGGGGAGGAGAGGTGGGGAGGAGGGAGACTGAGGTCAACACGGAGATCAACTGGCCGCAGAGCAACGGACAAAGATGCTGTGAGGCTTCGCGCTGTCAACTGCTGAAGGGAAACTACTTTTACAAGACATTTCATGTGTGAAGTGGAGGACAGAGACTATTACAGACAGCAGACAGAGAAGAGTCTATTAGACAGTAGACAGAAAAGAGTCTATTAGACAGAGAAGAGTCTATTAGACAGCAGACAGAGAAGAGTCTATTAGACAGAAGAGTCTATTAGACAGTAGACAGAGAAGAGTCTATTAGACAGACAGAGAAGAGTCTATTAGACAGTAGACAGAGAAGAGTCTATTAGACAGTAGACAGAGAAGAGTCTATTAGACAGAAGAGTCTATTAGACAGTAGACAGAGAAGAGTCTATTAGACAGTGGACAGAAGAGTCTATTAGACAGAAGAGTCTATTAGACAGTAGACAGAGAAGAGTATATTAGACAGTAGACAGAGAAGAGTCTATTAGACAGTAGACAGAGAAGAGTCTATTAGACAGTGGACAGAAGAGTCTATTAGACAGCAGACAGAGAAGAGTCTATTAGACAGCAGAGTCTATTAGACAGAAGAGTCTATTAGACAGCAGACAGAGAAGAGTCTATTAGACAGCAAACAGAGAAGAGTCTATTAGACAGAAGAGTCTATTAGACAGTAGACAGAGAAGAGTCTATTAGACAGTAGACAGAGAAGAGTCTATTAGACAGTAAACAGAGAAGAGTCTATTAGACAGAAGAGTCTATTAGACAGCAGACAGAGAAGAGTCTATTAGACAGAGAAGAGTCTATTAGACAGAGAAGAGTCTATTAGACAGTAGACAGAGAAGAGTCTATTAGACAGTAGACAAAGAAGAGTCTATTAGACAGTAGACAGAGAAGAGTCTATTAGACAGAAGAGTCTATTAGACAGTAGACAGAGAATAGTCTATTAGACAGTAGACAGAGAAGAGTCTATTAGACAGAAGAGTCTATTAGACAGCAGACAGAGAAGAGTCTATTAGACAGAAGAGTCTATTAGACAGCAGACAGAGAAGAATCTATTAGACAGAAGAGTCTATTAGACAGCAGAGTCTATTAGACAGTAGACAGAGAAGAGTCTATTAGACAGAGAAGAGTCTATTAGACAGTAGACAGAGAAGAGTCTATTAGACAGTAGACAGAGAAGAGTCTATTAGACAGTAGACAGAGAAGAGTCTATTAGACAGAGTCTATTAGACAGCAGACAAGAGAAGAGTCTATTAGACAGAAGAGTCTATTAGACAGCAAACAGAGAAGAGTCTATTAGACAGAGAAGAGTCTATTGGACAGTAGACAGAGAAGAGTCTATTAGACAGTAGACAGAGGAGTCTATTAGACAGTAGACAGAGAAGAGTCTATTAGACAGTAGACAGAGAAGAGTCTATTAGACAGAAGAGTCTATTAGACAGAAGAGTCTATTAGACAGAAGAGTCTATTAGACAGAAGAGTCTATTAGACAGAGGAGTCTATTAGACAGTAGACAGAGAAGAGTCTATTAGACAGTAGACAGAGAAGAGTCTATTAGACAGAGTCTATTAGACAGCAGACAAGAGAAGAGTCTATTAGACAGAAGAGTCTATTAGACAGAGAAGAGTCTATTAGACAGTAGACAGAGAAGAGTCTATTAGACAGTAGACAGAGAAAAGTCTATTAGACAGTAGACAGAGAAGAGTCTATTAGACAGCAGACAGAGAAGAGTCTATTAGACAGAAGAGTCTATTAGACAGTAGACAGAGAAGAGTCTATTAGACAGCAGACAGAGAAGAGTCTATTAGACAGAAGAGTCTATTAGACAGCAAACAGAGAAGAGTCTATTAGACAGAGAAGAGTCTATTAGACAGTAGACAGAGAAGAGTCTATTAGACAGTAGACAGAGGAGTCTATTAGACAGTAGACAGAGAAGAGTCTATTAGACAGTAGACAGAGAAGAGTCTATTAGACAGTAGACAGAGAAGAGTCTATTAGACAGTAGACAGAGGAGTCTATTAGACAGTAGACAGAGAAGAGTCTATTAGACAGTAGACAGAGGAGTCTATTAGACAGTAGACAGAAGAGTCTATTAGACAGAAGAATCTATTAGACAGAGAAGAGTCTATTAGACAGTAGACAGAGAAGAGTCTATTAGACAGTAGACAGAGAAGAGTCTATTAGACAGTAGACAGAAGAGTCTATTAGACAGAAGAATCTATTAGACAGAGAAGAGTCTATTAGACAGTAGACAGAGAAGAGTCTATTAGACAGTAGACAGAGAAGAGTCTATTAGACAGTAGACAGAAGAGTCTATTAGACAGAAGAGTCTATTAGACAGAGAAGAGTCTATTAGACAGTAGACAGAGAAGAGTCTATTAGACAGTAGACAGAGAAGAGTCTATGAGACAGAAGAGTCTATTAGACAGTAGACAGAGAAGAGTCTATTAGACAGTAGACAGAGAAGAGTCTATGTTTATACCCAATGTTGAGCTCTTCTTTCACCTACGTTGTGAGTGTGAAGAATCTTTTATATCCCCACTGACTCACTTTTCCCCTGTATGGGTAATCTGCTGCTGGTTTATAGTGCCTGTATGGGTAATCTGGTATGGCTATGCTGCTGGTTTATAGTGCCTGTATGGGTAATCTGGTATGGCTATGCTGCTGGTTTATAGTGCCTGTATGGGTAATCTGGTATGGCTATGCTGCTGGTTTATAGTGCCTGTATGGGTAATCTGGTATGACTATGCTGCTGGTTTATAGTGCCTGTATGGGTAATCTGGTATGGCTATGCTGCTGGTTTATAGTGCCTGTATGGGTAATCTGGTATGGCTATGCTGCTGGTTTATAGTGCCTGTATGGGTAATCTGCTGCTGGTTTATAGTGCCTGTATGGGTAATCTGGTATGGCTATGCTGCTGGTTTATAGTGCCTGTATGGGTAATCTGGTATGGCTATGCTGCTGGTTTATAGTGCCTGTATGGGTAATCTGGTATGGCTATGCTACTGGTTTATAGTGCCTGTATGGGTAATCTGGTATTGCTATGCTGCTGGTTTATAGTGCCTGTATGGGTAATCTGGTATGGCTATGCTGCTGGTTTATAGTGCCTGTATGGGTAATCTGGTATGGCTATGCTGCTGGTTTATAGTGCCTGTATGGGTAATCTGGTATGGCTATGCTGCTGGTTTATAGTGCCTGTATGGGTAATCTGGTATGGCTATGCTGCTGGTTTATAGTGCCTGTATGGGTAATCTGGTATGGCTATGCTGCTGGTTTATAGTGCCTGTATGGGTAATCTGGTATGGCTATGCTGCTGGTTTATAGTGCCTGTATGGGTAATCTGGTATGGCTATGCTGCTGGTTTATAGTGCCTGTATGGGTAATCTGGTATGGCTATGCTGCTGGTTTATAGTGCCTGTATGGGTAATCTGGTATGGCTATGCTGCTGGTTTATAGTGCCTGTATGGGTAATCTGGTATGGCTATGCTGCTGGTTTATAGTGCCTGTATGGGTAATCTGGTATGACTATGCTGCTGGTTTATAGTGCCTGTATGGGTAATCTGGTATGGCTATGCTACTGGTTTATAGTGCCTGTATGGGTAATCTGGTATGGCTATGCTGCTGGTTTATAGTGCCTGTATGGGTAATCTGGTATGGCTATGCTACTGGTTTATAGTGCCTGTATGGGTAATCTGGTATGGCTATGCTGCTGGTTTATAGTGTCTGTATGGGTAATCTGGTATGGCTATGCTGCTGGTTTATAGTGCCTGTATGGGTAATCTGGTATGGCTATGCTACTGGTTTATAGTGCCTGTATGGGTAATCTGGTATGGCTATGCTGCTGGTTTATAGTGTCTGTATGGGTAATCTGGTATGACTATGCTACTGGTTTATAGTGCCTGTATGGGTAATCTGGTATGGCTATGCTGCTGGTTTATAGTGCCTGTATGGGTAATCTGGTATGACTATTCTGCTGGTTTATAGTGCCTGTATGGGTAATCTGGTATGACTATGCTGCTGGTTTATAGTGCCTGTATGGGTAATCTGGTATGGCTATGCTGCTGGTTTATAGTGCCTGTATGGGTAATCTGGTATGACTATGCTGCTGGTTTATAGTGCCTGTATGGGTAATCTGGTATGACTATGCTACTGTTGCTGCTTGCTTTAATTTGATACTGTCCTCAATATGCTTGACTGAATACTGCCCTGTGGCCATCTGATCCTGCAGTGACAGGCTGCCACACCAGAACTAAAATCCTCTAATGCCACTACGGCCTATTTATTGCCTCACCTCCATAATCTTACTACATTTGCACACACTGTATATAGATTTTTCTATTGTGTTATTGACTGTATGTTTGTTTATGTGTAACTCTGTGTTGTTGTTTTGTGTCGCTCTGCTTTGCTTTATCTTGGCCAGGTCGCAGTTGTAAATGAGAACTTGTTCTCCACTGGCCTACCTGGTTAAATAAAGGACTTGTTCTCCACTGGCCTACCTGGTTAAATAAAGGACTTGTTCTCCACTGGCCTACCTGGTTAAATAAAGAACTTGTTCTCCACTAACCTACCTGGTTAAATAAAGGACTTGTTCTCCACTAACCTACCTGGTTAAATAAAGGACTTGTTCTCCACTGGCCTACCTGGTTAAATAAAGGACTTGTTCTCAACTAGCCTACCTGGTTAAATAAAGGACTTGTTCTCCACTAGCCTACCTGGTTAAATAAAGGACTTGTTCTCCACTGGCCTACCTGGTTAAATAAAGGACTTGTTCTCCACTGGCCTACCTGGTTAAATAAAGGACTTGTTCTCCACTGGCCTACCTGGTTAAATAAAGGACTTGTTCTCCACTGGCCTACCTGGTTAAATAAAGGACTTGTTCTCCACTGGCCTACCTGGTTAAATAAAGGACTTGTTCTCCACTGGCCCACCTGGTTAAATAAAGGTGAAATAAAATATAAAATATGTGGTGAGGTTAGACAGATGTATAGTCAAATTATATTAGTTTTAAAACTACCGCTGACCTAAAAACCATTTAATTATGATTTACAGGAAAAGGTTCTATGATTTTACAGTAAAACAAAAGAAATACAGATGCCTCACAAGTCCTGGCAGCTTCATTAAATATTACCCATAAAACACCAGTCTCAACGTCAACAGTGAAGAGGAGCCTCTGGGATGCTGGCCTTCTAGGCAGAGTTCCTCTGTCCAGCGTCTGTGTTCTTTTGCCCATCTTAAATCTTTTCATTTTATTGGCCAGTCTGAGATGTGGCTTTTTCTTTGCAACTCTGCCTAGAATGTATTCCTGGTTCCGTCAAATGTAATTCCAAATCACTTCTATCAAAAAAGATTCCCTTGACACTAGTGGCAATCCCGGGCTTCAATCCCGGGCTTCAATCCCAGGCTTCTGGTGCGGTGGAGGGGAGGGGATCAAAGCAGACTTCATAAAACATTGAGAGCCACACGGAGATGAGAGGAGTCTCCACAGCTTCATCATCACAACTCCACATGAAAAGACCCTGGGTTAAATGATCTAATTACAACACAGAGAAGTAGCCAAACCATCTCTCTCTCTCCCATCTCTCTCTCCCCCACCTCTCTCTCCCCCACCTCTCTCGCTCTCTCTCTCCCATCTCTCTCCCCCACCTCTATCTCCCCCACCCCTCTCTCTCTCTCTCTCTCTCCCCCACCTCTCTCTCGCTCTCTCTCGCTCTCTCTCTCCCCTACCTCTCTCCCATCTCTCTCCCCCACCTCTATCTCCCCCACCTCTCTCTCTCTCTCTCTCTCCCCCACCTCTCTCTCTCTCTCTCCCCCCCACCTCTCTCTCGCTCTCTCTCGCTCTCTCTCTCCCCTACCTCTCTCGCTCTCCTTCTTGCTCTCTCGCTTTCTCTCCCCTACCTCTCTCTCTCCCCTACCTCTCTCTCTCCCACCTCTCTCTCCCCCACCTCTCTCTCTCCCCTACCTCTCTCTCTCCCTCGCTCTCTCTCCCCCGCTCTCTCTCCCCCGCTCTCTCTCTCCCCCGCTCTCTCTCTCCCACCTCTCTCTCTCCCCATCTCTCTCTCGCTCTCTCTCCCCCGCTCTCTCTCCCCCACCTCTCTCTCTCCCCCACCTCTCTCTCTCCCCATCTCTCTCTCGCTCTCTCTCCCCATCTCTCTCTCGCTCTCTCTCCCCCACCTCTCTCTCTCCCCCACCTCTCTCTCTCCCCCACCTCTCTCTCGCTCTCTCTCCCCCACCTCTCTCTCCCCCACCTCTCTCTCTCTCCCCCACCTCTATCTCTCTCCCCTACCTCTCTCTCTCTCTCTCTCTCCCCTACCTCTCTCTCTCTCTCTCTCTCCCCTACCTCTCTCTCTCTCTCCCCTACCTCTCGCTTTCTCTCCCCTACCTCTCTCGCTCTCTCTCCCCTACCTCTCTCGCTCTCTCTCCCCTACCTCTCTCTCTCTCTCTCCCCTACCTCTCGCTCTCTCTCCCCCACCTCTCTCTCTCCCCTACCTCTCTCTCGCTCTCCCATTTCTCACTCTTGACAACATACAGGTAACTGCCAAAATAAAAGAAACCACGTGAGTAAATGAGGGATAAAGTATATTGAAAGCAGGTGCTTCCACACAGGTGTGGTTCCTGAGTGAATTAAGCCATTAAAACATCCCATCCTGATTAGGGTCATGTAAATAAAATGCCCAGTTGTCCATCATAGCTAGAAGACAAGATGTCAGTGACTCAAAGCAGCATAGGAGGTTTAAAGTGTGTGTCTCAGTCACCAGATCTCAACCCAATAGAAACCCATTCGGGAGATTCAGAAGAGACGGCGTTTTCCACCATCATAAACAAAACACCAAATGATGACTTTCTGGTGGAAGAATGGTAACGCACACGTCCAATAGTTCCAGACAGTTGTAGAATCTATGCCGAGGAGCATTGAATCTGCTCTGGCAGCTCGTGGTGATCCAAACCCTATTTTGATGGGGTTTCCTTTATTCTGGCAGCTTGTGGTGGTCCAAACCCTATTATGATGGGGTTTCCTTTATTCTGGCAGCTTGTGGTGGTCCAAACCCTATTATGATGGGGTTTCCTTTATTCTGGCAGCTCGTGGTGGTCCAAACCCTATTATGATGGGGTTTCCTTTATTCTGGCAGCTCGTGGTGGTCCAAACCCTATTATGATGGGGTTTCCTTTATTCTGGCAGCTTGTGGTGGTCCAAACCCTATTATGATGGGGTTTCCTTTATTCTGGCAGCTTGTGGTGGTCCAAACCCTATTATGATGGGGTTTCCTTTATTCTGGCAGCTCGTGGTGACCCAACGCCCTATTATGATGGGGTTTCCTTTATTCTGGCAGCTCGTGGTGGTCCAAACCCTATTATGATGGGGTTTCCTTTATTCTGGCAGCTCGTGGTGGTCCAAACCCTATTATGATGGGGTTTCCTTTATTCTGGCAGCTTGTGGTAGTCCAAACCCTATTATGATGGGGTTTCCTTTATTCTGGCAGCTCGTGGTGACCCAACGCCCTATTATGATGGGGTTTCCTTTATTCTGGCAGCTTGTGGTGGTCCAAACCCTATTATGATGGGGTTTCCTTTATTCTGGCAGCTTGTGGTAGTCCAAACCCTATTATGATGGGGTTTCCTTTATTCTGGCAGCTCGTGGTGACCCAACGCCCTATTATGATGGGGTTTCCTTTATTCTGGCAGCTTGTGGTGGTCCAAACCCTATTATGATGGGGTTTCCTTTATTTTACCCGTAGATTCTCCACCCATAGTATCGGTTACCAGGAAAACCTACAAAGTACTCTCCATAAACTAGGGTGAGTGACCTAACCCATAAAGAGTTAAATGTGTGTTAATGGTACGACCAATAACGTTTGATTGTCAGGGGCTCGTAATGTCAGACAACATAAAGAGGTTAATTATCTAATCAACTATGTTTAATTATCACCTGATTCAATTAATCATGTAACAATTAACTCATTAGGATCTGGGGCACCATGAGAGCAGTTCTTTAAAAGAGTTACCATCTCCTGAATTAAACTCGAAAAAAAGGTCTCTACCCATCACATCTATAAAACAGTAAATTTATTAAATTATAACCTCGTGTTATACCACCATTCTGAACAGTCGTAACCTTGCATCTGCAAAAAACCCCAGCCTTACTTATGATTCAGTACTACACAAATTGGTTTAATGATTTATTTACTAGCTCACTAAAATGGTAACAGGATAAACATACACACTTAATACGTTAAAAACAGGTCCCTAGCGGAATGACAACAACATGGCTGCTTGTTACAAAAGAGATGGAGGGCCAGAGACAGAGGGACAGAAACTACTCTCACCTACAGTGACCATGTAACTTTACACACGAACCGCCGCCCGCTTTGAGTAAGAAATCACGAAAGCATTTACGTGAAATGCCTGGGTTCGTCGTGGATCGCTCTCGGTGGACAGGGTCGCCTTGGAAAAAGGAGTTGGGCCGTTTCACCGTACGCTTGTAAGGCTCTGATTGTCCAAAAGGGGTTTCCGACAAGTCTTCTACTGTTGTTCTCCTCTGTAGTTGACCGGTGTCCGGTGACTTGTCATGTAGTCCTGAACAGAGTTTATTTTCCTTCCATTCGCTCTTGAAGATGCTTCTTTGAAGATAAGCTAGCTAGCCGTGTCGATGGTTCCCCCAGTGGGGTGATGAGAGTAGTGTAATACAATGGTTTGAGCAGAGTAACAGAATGGTCCTACTGAAATTCGCTTTCTAAGACACTTTACTTAGGACAGTTAAATCAGCCGTACCAGTGATTGTCCGGGAGGTGAGTTTATCGTCTCCACCTCGTGTTGAGATTCACAGATCAAACTACTGAGTTTATCGTCTCCACCTCGTGTTGAGATTCACAGATCAAACTACTGAGTTTATCGTCTCCACCTCGTGTTGATTCACAGATCAAACTACTGAGTTTATCGTCTCCACCTCGTGTTGAGATTCACAGATCAATCTACTGAGTTTATCGTCTCCACCTCGTGTTGAGATTCACAGATCAAACTACTGAGTTTATCGTCTCCACCTCGTGTTGAGATTCACAGATCAATCTACTGAGTTTATCGTCTCCACCTCGTGTTGAGATTCACAGATCAAACTACATTAAAACGTGCAGCTGCAGTCGGAACGTCTTTGTGTTCTATAGATCGCCTCTGACCATCCCCCACGTTCTACGTTACAAATATTGTTCCAGTATTCGCTTTTGAACGTATTAAAGAGTTTCGTC
Organism: Salmo trutta; assembly: GCF_901001165.1. NCBI lineage: Eukaryota > Metazoa > Chordata > Actinopteri > Salmoniformes > Salmonidae > Salmo > Salmo trutta. The sequence continues at coordinate 854,588 of NW_021822992.1, forward strand.
TGGAAAAGTCTATAGAAACAAAAGGACATTTTCTTTTGGTGACTCTTGGGAGAGGGAGACCTGGATCATCTCTCCATGACTTACAACAGAGCGTGAGTTTGTTAACCCCCCCCTCCACCAGTTCCCTCCTTCCCCCTCCTCCGTGGGTGAGAACGGGCTCTGATTCAAGTTATTCATTGGAAACCTGATCTGACCAATTTGGATTCTGGTGGACAGTCATGACAGAGGTCAGAGGTTTCTTATCTTCAGTCAATACATCAAGATACATCAACCTAATAGTCCTCTCTCTGTCTCTCGGCCAATAGGAAAATGGGGGGGGGGGGGGGGACATCAAACGACAGGAGCATCCTGTTAAGTGGAAATTGGAAGAAAAGAAAAAACACTAGTTTGAGTCCCAAATGGCACCCTATTCCCTATATAGTGCACTACTTTAGACCAGGACCCAATGGAACCCTATTCCCTATATAGTGCACTACTTTAGACCAGGACCCAATGGAACCCTATTCCCTATATAGTGCACTACTTCTAAGCAGGGTCCTATTCCCTATATAGTGCACTACTATAGACCAGGGCTCTATAGAGAATAGGCTGTCATTTGGGACACGGACCTTGAGGAGATTAATCAGGAGTCCCTCAGCTGAGAGACTGATTCAGACAAGACAACGAGGAGAGGAGTGTTGTTGTTTCTGCTTCCTGGAAAAAAAGAGATCTGTTCTACTGGAGAATTAATCAGAGAGAAGGAATGTGACTGTTCCTGGGCCAGACAGGTCACGGAGAGAGGGAGAGAGAGAGAGAGAGAGAGAGAGAGAGAGAGGATGAGAGAGAGAGAGAGAGAGAGACACAGACAGAGAGAGAGAGACAGAGAGAGACAGATAGAGAGAGATGGAGAGAGAGAGGGAGGATGGGAGAGAGAGAGAGGGACTTGATCTCAGGACAACGGAGGTTAAAACCCTTGAACCAAACGACCATCAGCCCCAGAGCCTAGCGATTCACAACAACCCTTTCAGAATTCACCTCACGTTCTTAAGCAGTCGACAAACAAAACTAATTCTAATCCTAAATCAAACACAATTTAGATTTAGAAAACCCCACGGCAGATATTCCCTTTAAATGTCAAAGTAACCATGACATCATAAACAACAAGAGACAGTAGGTTAAATCCTAAATGGATGCTATCTGATTATGGATTTACCATCCTACCATCAGAAAGGAGGGAGCAGGCTAAGGTCACGTCCCAAATACAAACCTATTAACTATATAGGGCACTACCTTCACCAGGGCTCTATAGGGCACTACCTTCACCAGGGCCCTATAGGACACTACCTTCACCAGGGCCCTATAGGACACTATATAGGGCACTACCTTCACCAGGGCCCTATAGGACACTATATAGGGCACTACCTTCACCAGGGCCCTATAGGGCACTATATAGGGCACTACCTTCACCAGGGCCCTATAGGACACTATATAGGGCACTACCTTCACCAGGGCCCAAAGGACACTATATAGGGCACTACCTTCACCAGGGCTCTATAGGACACTATATAGGGCACTACCTTCACCAGGGCTCTATAGGACACTACCTTCACCAGGGCCCTATAGGACACTATATAGGGCACTACCTTCACCAGGGCTCTATAGGACACTATATAGGGCACTACCTTCACCAGGGCCCTATAGGACACTACCTTCACCAGGGCCCTATAGGACACTATATAGGGCACTACCTTCACCAGGGCACTATAGGACACTATATAGGGCACTACCTTCACCAGGGCCCTATAGGGCACTATATAGGGCACTACCTTCACCAGGGCCCTATAGGACACTATATAGGGCACTACCTTCACCAGGGCCCTATAGGACACTATATAGGGCACTACCTTCACCAGGGCTCTATAGGACACTATATAGGGCACTACCTTCACCAGGGCTCTATAGGACACTACCTTCACCAGGGCCCTATAGGACACTATATAGGGCACTACCTTCACCAGGGCCCTATAGGACACTATATAGGGCACTACCTTCACCAGGGCCCTATAGGACACTACCTTCACCAGGGCCCTATAGGACACTATATAGGGCACTACCTTCACCAGGGCACTATAGGACACTATATAGGGCACTACCTTCACCAGGGCTCTATAGGACACTATATAGGGCACTACCTTCACCAGGGCCTATAGGACACTATATAGGGCACTACCTTCACCAGGGCTCTATAGGGCACTACCTTCACCAGGGCCCTATAGGACACTATATAGGGCACTACCTTCACCAGGGCTCTATAGGACACTATATAGGGCACTACCTTCACCAGGGCCCTATAGGACACTATATAGGGCACTACCTTCACCAGGGCTCTATAGGACACTATATAGGGCACTACCTTCACCAGGGCCTATAGGACACTATATAGGGCACTACCTTCACCAGGGCCCTATAGGACACTATATAGGGCACTACCTTCACCAGGGCTCTATAGGACACTACCTTCACCAGGGCCCTATAGGACACTATATAGGGCACTACCTTCACCAGGGCCCTATAGGACACTACCTTCACCAGGGCCCTATAGGACACTATATAGGGCACTACCTTCACCAGGGCACTATAGGACACTATATAGGGCACTACCTTCACCAGGGCTCTATAGGACACTATATAGGGCACTACCTTCACCAGGGCCCTATAGGACACTATATAGGGCACTACCTTCACCAGGGCTCTATAGGACACTATATAGGGCACTACCTTCACCAGGGCCCTATAGGACACTATATAGGGCACTACCTTCACCAGGGCCTATAGGACACTATATAGGGCACTACCTTCACCAGGGCTCTATAGGGCACTACCTTCACCAGGGCCCTATAGGACACTATATAGGGCACTACCTTCACCAGGGCTCTATAGGACACTATATAGGGCACTACCTTCACCAGGGCCCTATAGGACACTATATAGGGCACTACCTTCACCAGGGCCCTATAGGACACTATATAGGGCACTACCTTCACCAGGGCCCTATAGGGCACTACCTTCACCGGGGCCCTATAGGACACTATATAGGGCACTACCTTCACCAGGGCTCTATAGGACACTATATAGGGCACTACCTTCACCAGGGCACTGTCATGACGTTGGCTTGATGGGGGAGGTTTATGACCCCCATAAATACCTTTCCCCTTTTTCCTCTCTCTACAGTCGTGGCCAAAAGTTTTGAGAATGACACAAATACTAATTTTCACAAAGTCTGCTGCCTCAGTTTGTATGATGGCAATTTGCATATACTCCAGAATGTTATGAAGGGTGATCAGATGAATTGCAATTAATTGCAAAGTCCCTCTTTGCCATGCAAATGAACTGAATCCCCCAAAAACATTTCCACTGCATTTCAGCCCTGCCACAAAAGGACCAGCTGACATCATGTCAGTGATTCTCTAATTAACACAGGTGTGAGTGTTGACGAGGACAAGGCTGGAGATCCCTCTGTCATGCTGGTTGAGTTCGAATAACAGACTGGAAGCTTCAAAAGGAGGGTGGTGCTTGGAATAATTGTTCTTCCTCTGTCAACCATGATTACCTGCAAGGAAACACGTGCCATCATCATTGCTTTGCACAAAAAGGGCTTCACAGGCAAGGATATTGCTGCCAGTAAGATTGCACCTAAATCAACCATTTATCGGATCATCAAGAACATCAAGGACAGCGGTTCAATTGTTGTGAAGAAGGCTTCAGGGCGCCCAAGAAAGTCCAGCAAGTGCCAGGACCTTCTCCTAGTTGATTCAGCTGCAGGATTGGGGCACCACCAGTACAGAGCTTGCTCAGGAATGGCAGCAGGCAGGTGTGAGTGCATCTGCACGCACAGTGAGGCGAAGACTTTTGGAGGATGGCCTGGTGTCAAGAAGTGCAGAAAGAAGCCACTTCTCCCCAGGAAAAACATCAGGGACAGACTGATATTCTGCAAAAGGTACAGGGATTGGACTGCTGAGGACTGGGGTAAAGTCATTTTCTCTGATGAATCCCCTTTCCGATTGTTTGGGGCATCCGGAAAAAAGCTTGTCCGGAGAAGACAAGGTGAGCGCTACTACCAGTCCTGTGTCATGCCAACAGTAAAGCATCCTGAGACCATTCATGTGTGGGGTTGCTTCTCAGCCAAGGGAGTGGACTCACTCACAATTCTGCCTAAGAACACAGCCATGAATAAAGAATGGTACCAACACATCCTACGAGAGCAACTTCTCCCAACCATCCAGGAACAGTTTGGTGACAAACAATGCCTTTTCCAGCATGATGGAGAAACTTGCCATAAGGCAAAGTGATAGCTAAGTGGCTCGGGGAACAAAACATTGATATTTTGGGTCCATGGCCAGGAAACTCCTCAGACCTTAATCCCATTGAGAACTTGTGGTCAATCCTCAAGAGGCGGGTGGACAAACAAAAACCCCAAAATTCTGACAAACTCCAAGCATTGATTATGCAAGAATGGGCTGCCATCAGTCAGGATGTGGCCCAGAAGTTAATTGACAGCATGCCAGGGCGGATTGCAGAGGTCTTGAAAAAGAAGGGTCAACACTACAAATATTGACTCTTTGCGTCAACTTCATGTAATTGTCAATAAAAGCCTTTGGCACTTATGAAATGCTTGTAATTATACTTCAGTATTCATAGTAACGTCTGACAAAAATATCTAAAGACACTGAAGCAGCAAACTTTGGAAATTAATATTTGTGTCATTCTCAAAACATTTGGCCACGACTGTACTCTACCAATGTGACTATTGAAAATCCCTTTGTTAACATTGAGAGAGATTCTGGGAACATCAAAAGATGGGAAATGGAACCATATTTCAGTAATCCAACCAGTTGAAAATATGCTTTGGGACTTAATGAATATGATGTCAGATCAGTTGGCGTCTGAGACATTATTTTATTTATTTATTTAATTTTACCAGGTAAGTTGACTGAGAACACATTCTCATTTACAGCAACGACCTGGGGATTAGTTTCAGGGGAGAGGAGGGGGATGAATGAGCCAATTGTAAGCTGGGGATGATTAGGTGACCGTGATGGTATGAGTGCCAGATTGGGAATTTAGCCAGGACACCAGGGTTAACACCCCTACTCTATGATAAGGGCCATGGGATCTTTAATGACCTCAGAGAGTCAGGACACCCGTTTAACATCCCATCCGAAAGACTGCACCCTACACAGGGCAATATCCCCAATCACTGCCCTGGGGCATTGGGATATTTTTTAGACCAGAGGAAAGAGTGCCTCCTACTGGCCCTCCAATACCACTTCCAGCAGCATCTGGTCTCCCATCCAGGGACTGACCAGGACCAACCCTGCTTAGCATCAGAAGCAAGCCAGCAGTTGGATGCAGGGTGGTATGCTGCTGGCTATTACCGATGATAGGACAACATAAACTGTATCTGGGAAAATCTACACATTCTAGTTATAAGATTCACATGGAATTGTTGTGCAATTTAAAATGTTTAAATATGAAACTATTTGTGAAAAGATGAAATGTAATTTTTAGCTTCTTAATGAGAGAACGGTTTGTCAGAAGTTCACCATTCTGCTCACTCAGAGGCCCATGTGAACAGACATGGGTTGTTAACTATGAAACACGGCCCTCTCTCCCAACCCTATATAAGCCTCTTTACGAAAATGTAACTTCCTGTTCCGAGGACGTCAGGGCGACGGTCCAACGTTAAAAGGGCTCAGATAATAACATGTTCCAAGGACGTGTGGACTGGCAGTCCCCACGTTGAAAGGACAAAGACCACCTACAGAACTAAGCCAACCTCAGCAAGAATCTAACGAAATTAGCATCGAATTTCAACGTGAAGATGACGGTCAACACGCCGGAAGGATGAATTTCGACTATACCAGCCAGAATATAGCATGAGCTTAAAAGTACGGCAACTTGGTATGAACTTTGAACTCTTATTCACTCCAGAAGTGATACCTCCTAGCCGTAGAGTTAGCAGCAGTCGCTAAACGTGGGCTAGGAGAGGACGGACAGAGTATCCATTCTACCACACTCCATTCTACCACTAGACAGTCTCCAGAGGACCAGAGATCCATGCTGGACCACCCGGCCTCCCATCTACCGAAGCGCAGCTCAGAGTAAATATTTATTGCGTTCTCCTTTTTCAAATGGGCGGTTATTTAGAATGCATAAAATACTGTATTTACGATAGCATAGCTTCTCCCTTTGTTCCTCAGTCTTCCCGCTCTTTCACTCAAACCCCCCTTTTCTTTGTGTAACCAGCCGCTATAATCGGCTCCGTTCACCAGGTCCATCGATGTATGATTCATTCTGTGTGATTAGTTAGGCATTTACTAAATAAATAATTAAACCAAATATTGTATTGCTGATTCAACTTGTTAGCCAGGGTTCGTGGGACACTATATAGGACACTATATAGGACACTAAATAGGACACTATATAGGACACTAAATAGGACACGGAGTTCCATTTGGAACACAGCCTCAGATCAGATCCAATATCCCAAGTGGCAGAGCTGATAGAGATGTAATCTGGCAGAGCAGATAGAGATGTAATCTAGCAGAGCAAATAGAGATGTAATCACGATGTAATCATCGTGACCCGACAGGAACAGTCACCGTGACCCGACGGGGAACAGTCACCGTGACCCGACGGGGAACAGTCACCGTGACCCGACGGGGAACAGTCACCGTGACCCGACGGGGAACAGTCACCGTGACCCGACGGGGAACAGTCACCGTGACCCGACGGGGAACAGTCACCGTGACCCGACGGGGAACAGTCACCGTGACCCGACGGGGAACAGTCCTCGTGACCCGACGGGGAACAGTCACCGTGACCCGACGGGGAACAGTCGCCGAGACCCGACGGGGAACAGTCGCCGAGACCCGACGGGGAACAGTCGCCGTGACCCGACGGGGAACAGTCGTCGTGACCCGACGGGCAACAGTCGCCGTGACCCGACGGGGAACAGTCGTCGTGACCCGACGGGGAACAGTCGTCGTGACCCGACGGGGAACAGTCGTCGTGACCCGACGGGGAACAGTCGCCGTGACCCGACGGGGAACAGTCGCCGTGACCCGACGGGGAACAGTCGCCGTGACCCGACGGGGAACAGTCGCCGTGACCCGACGGGGAACAGTCGCCGTGACCCGACGGGGAACAGTCGCCGTGACCTGACCGGAACAGTCATCGTGACCCGACGGGGAACAGTCATCGTGACCCGACGGGGAACAGTCGCCGTGACCCGACGGGGAACAGTCGCCGTGACCTGACCGGAACAGTCATCGTGACCCGACAGGGAACAGTCACCGTGACCCGACAGGGAACAGTCACCGTGACCCGACGGGAACAGTCATCGTGACCTGACGGGGAACAGTCATCGTGACCTGACGGGGAACAGTCATCGTGACCCGAACAGTCATCGTGACCTGACAGGAACAGTCATCGTGACCTGACGGGAACAGTCGCCGTGACCTGACCGGAACAGTCATCGTGACCCGACAGGGAACAGTCATCGTGACCCGACGGGGAACAGTCGTCGTGACCCGACGGGGAACAGTCGTCGTGACCCGACGGGGAACAGTCGTCGTGACCCGACGGGGAACAGTCGTCGTGACCCGACGGGGAACAGTCGTCGTGACCCGACGGGGAACAGTCGCCGTGACCCGACGGGGAACAGTCGCCGTGACCCGACGGGGAACAGTCGCCGTGACCCGACGGGGAACAGTCGCCGTGACCCGACGGGGAACAGTCGCCGTGACCTGACCGGAACAGTCATCGTGACCCGACGGGGAACAGTCATCGTGACCCGACGGGGAACAGTCGCCGTGACCCGACGGGGAACAGTCGCCGTGACCTGACCGGAACAGTCATCGTGACCCGACAGGGAACAGTCACCGTGACCCGACGGGAACAGTCATCGTGACCCGACGGGGAACAGTCATCGTGACCTGACGGGGAACAGTCATCGTGACCCGAACAGTCATCGTGACCTGACAGGAACAGTCATCGTGACCTGACGGGAACAGTCGCCGTGACCTGACCGGAACAGTCATCGTGACCCGACAGGGAACAGTCATCGTGACCCGACGGGGAACAGTCGCCGTGACCCGACGGGGAACAGTCGCCGTGACCTGACCGGAACAGTCATCGTGACCCGACAGGGAACAGTCACCGTGACCCGACGGGAACAGTCATCGTGACCCGACAGGGAACAGTCATCGTGACCTGACGGGGAACAGTCATCGTGACCTGACGGGGAACAGTCATCGTGACCTGACGGGAACAGTCATCGTGACCTGACGGGAACAGTCATCGTGACCTGACAGGGAACAGTCATCGTGACCTGACGGGAACAGTCATCGTGACCCGACAGGGAACAGTCATCGTGACCCGACAGGGAACAGTCGCCGTGACCTGACGGGCTAACAGTCGCCGTGACCTGACCGGAACAGTCATCGTGACCCGACAGGGAACAGTCACCGTGACCCGACGGGAACAGTCATCGTGACCCGACAGGGAACAGTCATCGTGACCTGACGGGGAACAGTCATCGTGACCTGACGGGGAACAGTCATCGTGACCTGACGGGAACAGTCATCGTGACCTGACGGGAACAGTCATCGTGACCCGACAGGGAACAGTCATCGTGACCTGACAGGGAACAGTCCTCGTGACCTGACAGGGAACAGTCACCGAGACCTGACAGGGAACAGTCATCGTGACCTGACAGGACTGGATATCTCCATTAGAGGAGATCATCCAGAGTATCATGTCAACAACAAGCCTATTTCTTCCAAACAACCTTTCCTTTCGCTTTAAAATTGGATCTCATGAAAAAAAAACAGATCAATGTAGTTGTACTTAGTAGCAATAACTGTCAACATCTAAACCCTGAAAGAAGATAGAAGGTAGTAAAGGCTAAACTGGAGCACAAAGCACATACAGCGCCTACACTTGACTTTTTCCACATTTTGCCCATGTCAACTCCTCTGGGGCTGTCCCCTAGATTACACGCCGACTCCTCTGGGGCTGGCGCCTAGATTACACGCCGACTCCTCTGGGGCTGTCGCCTAGATTACACGCCGACTCCTCTGGGGCTATCGCCTAGATTACACTCCGACTCCTCTGGGGCTATCGCCTAGATTACACGCCGACTCCTCTGGGGCTGGCGCCTAGATTACACGCCGACTCCTCTGGGGCTATCGCCTAGATTACACGCCGACTCCTCTGGGGCTATCGCCTAGATTACACGCCGACTCCTCTGGGGCTATCGCCTAGATTACACGCCGACTCCTCTGGGGCTATCGCCTATATTACACGCCGACTCCTCTGGGGCTGGCGCCTAGATTACACGCCGACTCCTCTGGGGCTGGCCCCTATATTACACGCCGACTCCTCTGGGGCTGGCCCCTATATTACACGCCGACTCCCCAGACTACAGGTCAACTCCCCAGACTACAGGTCAACTCCCCAGGCTACAGGTCGACTCCCCAGGCTACAGGTCGACTCCCCAGGCTACAGGTCGACTCCCCAGGCTACAGGTCGACTCCCCAGGCTACAGGTCGACTCCCCAGGCTACAGGTCGACTCCCCAGGCTACAGGTCGACTCCCCAGACTACAGGTCGACTCCCCAGACTACAGGTCGACTCCCCAGACTACAGGTCGACTCCCCAGACTACAGGTCGACTCCCCAGACTACAGGTCAACTCCCCAGACTACAGGTCAACTCCCCAGACTACAGGTCATCTCCCCAGACTACAGGTCATCTCCCCAGACAACAGGTCAACTCCCCAGACTACAGGTCAACTCCCCAGACTACAGCTCATCTCCCCAGACTACAGGTCATCTCCCCAGACTACAGGTCATCTCCCCAGACTACAGGTCATCTCCCCAGACTACAGGTCGACTCCCCTGACTACAGGTCGACTCCCCAGACTACAGGTCGACTCCCCAGACTACAGGTCATCTCCCCAGACAACAGGTCAACTCCCCAGACAACAGGTCAACTCCCCAGACTACAGGTCATCTCCCCAGACTACAGGTCATCTCCCCAGACTACAGGTCATCTCCCCAGACTACAGGTCATCTCCCCAGACTACAGGTCATCTCCCCAGACTACAGGTCAACTCCCCAGACTACAGGTCAACTCCCCAGACTACAGGTCAACTCCCCAGGCTACAGGTCAACTCCCCAGACTACAGGTCGACTCCTCAGACTACAGGTCGACTCCTCAGACTACAGGTCGACTCCCCAGACTACAGGTCGACTCCCCAGACTACAGGTCGACTCCCCAGACTACAGGTCGACTCCCCAGGCTACAGGTCGACTCCCCAGGCTACAGGTCGACTCCCCAGGCTACAGGTCGACTCCCCAGGCTACAGGTCGACTCCCCAGGCTACAGGTCGACTCCCCAGGCTACAGGTCGACTCCCCAGGCTACAGGTCGACTCCCCAGACTACAGGTCGACTCCCCAGACTACAGGTCGACTCCCCAGACTACAGGTCGACTCCCCAGACTACAGGTCGACTCCCCAGTCTACAGGTCGACTCCCCAGACTACAGGTCGACTCCCCAGACTACAGGTCGACTCCCCAGACTACAGGTCGACTCCCCAGACTACAGGTCGACTCCCCAGACTACAGGTCATCTCCCCAGACAACAGGTCAACTCCCCAGACAACAGGTCAACTCCCCAGACTACAGGTCAACTCCCCAGACTACAGGTCATCTCCCCAGACTACAGGTCATCTCCCCAGACTACAGGTCATCTCCCCAGACTACAGGTCATCTCCCCAGACTACAGGTCAACTCCCCAGACTACAGGTCAACTCCCCAGACTACAGGTCAACTCCCCAGGCTACAGGTCAACTCCCCAGACTACAGGTCAACTCCTCAGACTACAGGTCAACTCCTCAGACTACAGGTCAACTCCCCAGACTACAGGTCAACTCCCCAGACTACAGGTCATCTCCCCAGACTACAGGTCATCTCCCCAGACTACAGGTCATCTCCCCAGACTACAGGTCATCTCCCCAGACTACAGGTCAACTCCCCAGGCTACAGGTCAACTCCTCAGACTACAGGTCAACTCCCCAGACTACAGGTCGACTCCCCAGACTACAGGTCGACTCCCCAGACTACAGGTCAACTCCCCAGACTACAGGTCAACTCCCCAGGGGCTGTTAGAGGTAAATCCAGAGCAGACATCTCCACCCTAGACAGATGGTATAGAACAGAATAACAATGCAGCATAATAGCAAACAGGACAATACACCTCCCAAAAAAAAACACATTAACAGCTTTCAAATGTAGTTTTTCCCGTCTTTGATGCACTCATGATTATCCTATTAATCTCAGTTTGACCCGTATGTTAAGAGGAAGGTCTAGCTAGCAGTTAAAACTGCCAGACAAATCACCACCGCCAAGCCCTGCGTTAATGAATTCCACGGCCAACAACCGAGTGGAGCTGCAGGGGTTGTTAACTCTCCAGGAGGGAGGGATGAAAGAGTGACTTCCTGACACTACCCTCCTTAGTTATGACCTCACACCAGGAAGTCAGGAGGTTCCACTGAGGTGGCAGGATGGAAGACAGGAGGTTTCTGAAGCTCGGGGCCAGTTTAGCAGAAAGAGAGAGAGAGAGCCTGTCAGAGGGTTGCCTGTTGTGAAACCAGGTGCTATGGAACCACTGTGAAATCTTCAGACAAAAAAAAAAATGGCAGATCTACCTCAGAATAGACTACGACAGTTCGAAGTAGTCCCATCGATTGTCCACCAAAAAAACATAAGTCAAATGTCAACTAATTTAAAAAAAAGAATGCTTTAGTGGAACAGCAGTAATATGCAAAACAGCCGTTTTCGTTAAAAAGGTCACCATTGAGACAAAGAATGCAGAAGAGGAGCAGCCCGCCTGCCTAACCTTTAAGGCTGGAGGAGTTGAAAGGAAAGGGGGGGGGGTCTTCCCACCTCTCTGTTTGAATAGTCTGGTGTTGTTCAGACAGGTTTGGAGGAGCAGCAGTGGGAAGGAACCAAATCATCCCATCCACTCAGCCAGGAATGGTGGTGATGGTGCAACCTGATCTCACCATGCAATCACCAGGGATGTGTCCCAAAATGGCAGCCTATTCCATATACAGCGCACTACTTTCGAACAGGGCCCATACATAGGGCGCCATTTGGGACATATCACCCCAGTGTTCCCAACCAGGCAGTGGACAGAGGCCAAGGGACTGTACAAGTTCTCTCAAGCAGAAGAGACCATATCGGGACACAGTATGGGAGGTAGGAGCCAAGCAGGTTATCTACAAATCAGAACATCTTGATGGTGAAAGTCTGATTGTTGCCATTTCAGAACAGAAGCTTTTTTGTTTCAGTAAAGATTTTTAAAAAAGCAATGACCTTTAAAAAAAGTGTTGAATCACGAGTGCAACCGAGTGTTGAAGATGAGGAGAGGTTGGAAGAGCGTGTGACAAAAGGATAAATGATCAGACACTGATCAAGCCAAACCCCTAGAGGAATAGGAGGGAATTGCACCCTTCCACCAGCAGCCTGTGTGTTGTAAAAACGGGAACAGCCCCACTTGGCCCTCAGGCAGTCAGTGCTGGTAGCAGACCTCAGCCCTTATCACCAGTGAAGAAGTGGAGACTCCAGGCTGGAGGAGATAGCATCTAGGTGTAAGTGAGTGGTGTTATCCTGAAATCAGTACTGGCTAGCCAAGCCACACAACATGCTGCTGGTAAGACATGTAGTCCAGCCACACAACATGCTGCTGGTAAGACATGTAGTCCAGCCACACAACATGCTGCTGGTAAGACATGTAGTCCAGCCACACAACATGCTGCTGGTAAGACATGGAGTCTAGCCACACAACATGCTGCTGGTGGTGGAAAGACATGGAGTCCAGCCACACAACATGCTGCTGCTGGTGGTAAGACATGGAGCCCAGCCACACAACATGCTGCTGGTGGTGGTAAGACATGGAGCCCAGCCACACAACATGCTGCTGCTGGTGGTAAGACATGTAGCCCAGCCACACAACGTGCTGCTGGTTGTAAGACATGGAGCCCAGCCACACAACATGCTGCTGGTTGTAACAAGACATGGAGCCCAGCCACGCAACGTGCTGCTGACAAGACATGGAGCCCATGTCTTGTTAGCTAGCTTTAGTAGCATAGTTAGACACACTTGTTACTTCCATAGGTTAAATATAGTAGCTAGCTAGCTAGCTAAAGTTGCATAGACACACTTGTTACTGCCATAGGTAAAATACAGTAGCCAGCTAGCTAGCTAAAGTAGCATAGTTAGACACACTTGTTACTGCCATAGGTTAAATACAGTAGCTAGCTAGCTAGCTAGCTAAAGTAGCATAGTTAGACACACTTGTTGCTGCCATAGGTAAAATACAGTAGCTAGCTAGCTAAAGTAGCATAGTTAGACACACTTGTTACTGCCATAGGTTAAATACAGTAGCTAGCTAGCTAGCTAAAGTAGCATAGTTAGACACACTTGTTGCTGCCATAGGTAAAATACAGTAGCTAGCTAGCTAAAGTAGCATAGTTAGACACACTTGTTACTGCCATAGGTTAAATACAGTAGCCAGCTAGCTAGCTAAAGTAGCATAGTTAGACACACTTGTTACTGCCATAGGTTAAATACAGTAGCTAGCTAGCTAGCTAAAGTAGCATAGTTAGACACACTTGTTACTGCCATAGGTTAAATACAGTAGCCAGCTAGCTAGCTAAAGTAGCATAGTTAGACACACTTGTTACTGCCATAGGTAAAATACAGTAGCTAGCTAGCTAGCTAAAGTAGCATAGTTAGACACACGTGTTACTGCCATAGGTTAAATACAGTAGCTAGCTAGCTAAATTCGACATTAGCAATATCACAGATCATTTCATTTAAATTGTAGACAAAGCCTTTAAAGATGTACAGTACCAGTGAAAAGGTTGGACACTCCAGGGGTTTTTCTTTAATTTAATACTATTTTCTACATTGTAGAATAACAGTGAAGACATCAAATCTATGAAATAACACAGTAACCAACAACAACAACAAAAAAGTGTTCAATAAAATCTAAATCTATTTCAGATGAGATTCTTCAAAGTAGCCTCCCTTTTGCCTTGATGACAGCTTTGTACACTCTTGGCATTCTCTCAACCAGCATCCCTACGTTTGCAGCTCCAAATCTATGGACATTACTAAGGCTGATTAATATTGCAAATAATCCTCTTTTTACCCCCCCCCCCCCCCCCCCCCCTAAAAAACGAAACTAAAATCAGGCCATGATGGCAAAGAGTCAGAGACCCAGAAGGTCTCTCCTCTGCAGTACAGCAGGATTACAACCCATAGGATTTAGCCTGTCTGTGGTTTTAGCGGCTGCATGCACTTCATTCTCCATTTAGCTCTCAGAACAGATTCCATTGTACACGGGGGATAATTACAAAAGCCTTGTCATACTGAGGAAGCAAGTTATCAATTGGCTTTGAAGGAAGGGGGGGGGGGTGCTGCATCCAGGTCACGCACAGGCAAGCTGGTTGGACTGGCTCTGTAGCTGCCTGGCTGTGCTCTGTAGCTAGATGGCTGGTTCTGCTCTGTAGCTAGATGGCTGGTTCTGCTCTGTAGCTAGATGGCTGGTTCTGCTCTGTAGCTAGATGGCTGGTTCTGCTCTGTAGCTGCCTGGCTGTGCTATATTCCTGGCTGGCTGGTTCTGCTCTGTAGCTGTCTGGCTCTGCTCTGTAGCTAGATGGCTGGTTCTGCTCTGTAGCTGTCTGGCTCTGCTCTGTAGCTAGATGGCTGGTTCTGCTCTGTAGCTAGATGGCTGGCTCTGCTCTGTAGCTAGATGGCTGGCTCTGCTCTGTAGCTAGATGGCTGTGCTATATTTCTGGCTGGCTGGTTCTGCTCTGTAGCTAGATGGCTAGTTGGCTGGCTGGCTCTGCTCTGTAGCTAGATGGCTGGCTGGCTCTGCTCTGTAGCTAGATGGCTGGTTCTGCTCTGTAGCTAGATGGCTGGTTCTGCTCTTTAGCTGACTGGCTGGTTCTGAGGCTGGCTGGTTGGCTGATTCTATACTGTGGCTGGCTGGCTGGTTGGCTGATTCTATACTGTGGCTGGCTGGCTGGTTCTGCTCTGTGGGTGGTTGGCTTGGTAGCTGCTTAAAACTGCAATATGTAACTTTTTGAGCGAAAAGACCAAATTAACATAGAAATGTGAGTTATAGATCTGTCATTCATTAAAAGCAAGTCTAAGAAGCCGTAGATTTGTTTTATGTGCGATATTTCTATGCTTAAAATTCTTAAATTTAATTTCTGCATATTTTACTTTTGGTTTTGTACACCAGCTGAACATACAATAGTTTTGGTTATTGAAAATATATTTCACAGCGGTTTAGATGGTACAATGATTCTCTACACTATACCTTTCTTGTTTTGTCACAAACTGAAATTAGGCTAACTTTCAGAATTAGTACAGGAAATGGCAGAGTTTTTTGTTGTTGTTGCTTTTTGCACCTTTAACTGCCAGCTAGTTGGCTGACTGGCTCTGACTGCGTCTGGCTGGCTGGTTACGTGACTGGCTCTGACTGGCTGGCTGGTTACGTGACTGGCTGGCTGGTTACGTGACTGGCTGGCTGGTTACGTGACTGGCTGGCTGGTTACGTGACTGGCTGGCTGGTTACGTGACTGGCTGGCTGGTTACGTGACTGGCTGGCTGGTTACGTGACTGGCTGACTGGTTACGTGACTGGCTGACTGGCTCTGACTGGCTGGCTGGTTATGTGACTGGCTCTGACTGGCTGGCTGGTTACGTGACTGGCTGGCTGGTTACGTGACTGGCTGGCTGGTTACGTGACTGGTTGGCTGGTTACGTGACTGGCTGGCTGGTTCTGACTGCGTCTGTCTGAGCATAATATCTAGCCAGAGCATTCCAAGTCAAATACATCACCTGCGCATGGAGCTGCCAAGGTCCACAGATACATCACCTTGTCAGAACACAGGGAACGCTAAGTAAACAATGTCAATGCTCTCTACCCCCCCTCTACCCCCTCCCTCCTCTCTACCTCCCCTCTACCTCCCCTCTACCTCCCCCTCTACCTCCCCCTCTACCCCTCCCTCTACCCCCCCTCTACCCCCCCTACCTCCCCCTCCATCCCCTCTACCCCCCCCTCTACCTCCCCCTCTACCCCCCCTACCTCCCCTCTATCCCCCTCTACCTTCCCTCTACCCTCCCTCTACCTCCCCCTCTACCCTCCCCCTACCCTCCCCCTCTACCCCCCCCTCTACCCTCCCCCTCTACCTCCCCCTCTACCCCCCCTACCTCCCCCTCTACCCCCCTCTACCTCCCCCTCTACCCCCCTACCTCCCCCTCTATCCCCCTCTACCCCCCCCTCTACCCTCCCTCTACCTCCCCCTCTACCCTCCCCTCTACCCTCCCCCCTCTACCTCCCTCTACCCCCCCTCTACCCCCCCTCTACCCTCCCCCCTCTACCCTCCCTCTACCCTCCCCTCTACCCTCCCCCCTCTACCTCCCTCTACCCCCCCTCTACCCTCCCCCTCTACCCCCCCTCTACCCTCCCCCCTCTACCTCCCCTCTACCCTCCCTCTACCTCCCCCCCTCCCTTCCAGCAGGGTTCATACCGCTGCTCAGTGACTGGAAACAGGGAAGGAAAGCATTAGGTTTCACTGCTGGTCAAGTGACCTCCTAGCAAACAGAACCACTGAGTTCCCCCAAAGACGCTGATCAAAAAGGTGGATTCCACATCCTCTGGTTTCCCAGGGAGTGTTGATTTCTCTTAATGGCCTGAGAAAGGAGGAGGAGGAGGAGGAGGAGGAGGAGGAGGAGGAGGAGGGGGAGGAGGAGGAGGAGGAGGAGGAGGAGGAGGAGGGCAGATTTCTCTATTCATTCTAGGGTATAATACTAACCATCGCTGAGACGGCTTGATGATAAACCAGAGAGATCCGATGGGAAAAAAGGGTCACGGGAATTATAACGAGCCCATTTTCTTGGATCAAACATGACCGCCAGTCTCAAATGTGCTTGAAGTAGCCTATCATTGGTCTCTATGAAGTCTGCTGAACATCTACAAACCTCAAAAAACTAACAACATCCACTATTGGATTGACATTCTGGTAACAGCTATAGTTTTCTATAATCCTGCAGTATGACCAGCTGGTAACAGCTATAGTTTTCTATAATCCCTGCAGTATGACCAGCTGGTAACAGCTATAGTTTACTATAATCCCTGCAGTATGACCAGCTGGTAACAGCTATAGTTTTCTATAATCCCTGCAGTATGACCAGCTGGTTACAGCTATAGTTTTCTATAATCCCTGCAGTATGACCAGCTGGTAACAGCTATAGTTTTCTATAATCCCTGCAGTATGACCAGCTGGTAACAGCTATAGTTTTCTATAATCCCTGCAGTATGACCAGCTGGTAACAGCTATAGTTTTCTATAATCCTGCAGTATGACCAGCTGGTAACAGCTCTAGTTTTCTATAATCCCTGCAGTATGACCAGCTGGTAACAGCTATAGTTTACTATAATCCCTGCAGTATGACCAGCTGGTAACAGCTATAGTTTACTATAATCCCTGCAGTATGACCAGCTGGTAACAGCTATAGTTTTCTATAATCCTGCAGTATGACCAGCTGGTAACAGCTATAGTTTCCATTAATCCCTGCAGTATGACCAGCTGGTAACAGCTATAGTTTTCTATAATCCCTGCAGTATGACCAGCTGGTAACAGCTATAGTTTTCTATAATCCTGCAGTATGACCAGCTGGTAACAGCTATAGTTTTCTATAATCCCTGCAGTATGACCAGCTGGTTACAGCTATAGTTTTCTATAATCCTGCAGTATGACCAGCTGGTAACAGCTATAGTTTTCTATAATCCCTGCAGTATGACAAACTGGTTACAGCTATAGTTTTCTATAATCCTGCAGTATGACCAGCTGGTAACAGCTATTGTTTTCTATAATCCCTGCAGTATGACCAGCTGGTAACAGCTATAGTTTTCTATAATCCCTGCAGTATGACCAGCTGGTAACAGCTATAGTTTTCTATAATCCCTGCAGTATGACCAGCTGGTAACAGCTATAGTTTTCTATAATCCCTGCAGTATGACCAGCTGGTAACAGCTATAGTTTTCTATAATCCTGCAGTATGACCAGCTGGTAACAGCTATAGTTTACTATAATCCCTGCAGTATGACCAGCTGGTAACAGCTATTGTTTTCTATAATCCCTGCAGTATGACCAGCTGGTAACAGCTATAGTTTTCTATAATCCCTGCAGTATGACCAGCTGGTAACAGCTATAGTTTTCTATAATCCTGCAGTATGACCAGCTGGTAACAGCTATAGTTTTCTATAATCCTGCAGTATGACCAGCTGGTAACAGCTATAGTTTTCTATAATCCTGCAGTATGACCAGCTGGTAACAGCTATAATTTTCTATAATCCCTGCAGTATGACCAGCTGGTAACAGCTATAGTTTTCTATAATCCCTGCAGTATGACCAGCTGGTAACAGCTATAGTTTTCTATAATCCTGCAGTATGACCAGCTGGTAACAGCTATAGTTTTCTATAATCCCTGCAGTATGACCAGCTGGTAACAGCTATAGTTTACTATAATCCCTGCAGTATGACCAGCTGGTAACAGCTATAGTTTTCTATAATCCTGCAGTATGACCAGCTGGTAACAGCTATAGTTTACTATAATCCCTGCAGTATGACCAGCTGGTAACAGCTATAGTTTTCTATAATCCTGCAGTATGACCAGCTGGTAACAGCTATAGTTTTCTATAATCCCTGCAGTATGACCAGCTGGTAACAGCTATAGTTTTCTATAATCCCTGCAGTATGACCAGCTGGTAACAGCTATAGTTTACTATAATCCCTGCAGTATGACCAGCTGGTAACAGCTATAGTTTTCTATAATCCTGCAGTATGACCAGCTGGTAACAGCTATAGTTTTCTATAATCCCTGCAGTATGACCAGCTGGTAACAGCTATAGTTTTCTATAATCCTGCAGTATGACCAGCTGGTAACAGCTATAGTTTTCTATAATCCCTGCAGTATGACCAGCTGGTAACAGCTATAGTTTACTATAATCCTTGCAGTATGACCAGCTGGTAACAGCTATAGTTTTCTATAATCCCTGCAGTATGACCAGCTGGTAACAGCTATAGTTTTCTATAATCCCTGCAGTATGACCAGCTGGTAACAGCTATAGTTTTCTATAATCCTGCAGTATGACCAGCTGGTAACAGCTATAGTTTTCTATAATCCCTGCAGTATGACCAGCTGGTAACAGCTATAGTTTACTATAATCCCTGCAGTATGACCAGCTGGTAACAGCTATAGTTTCCTATAATCCCTGCAGTATGACCAGCTGGTAACAGCTATAGTTTTCTATAATCCTGCAGTATGACCAGCTGGTAACAGCTATAGTTTACTATAATCCCTGCAGTATGACCAGCTGGTAACAGCTATTGTTTTCTATAATCCCTGCAGTATGACCAGCTGGTAACAGCTATAGTTTTCTATAATCCCTGCAGTATGACCAGCTGGTAACAGCTATAGTTTTCTATAATCCTGCAGTATGACCAGCTGGTAACAGCTATAGTTTTCTATAATCCTGCAGTATGACCAGCTGGTAACAGCTATAGTTTTCTATAATCCTGCAGTATGACCAGCTGGTAACAGCTATAATTTTCTATAATCCCTGCAGTATGACCAGCTGGTAACAGCTATAGTTTTCTATAATCCCTGCAGTATGACCAGCTGGTAACAGCTATAGTTTTCTATAATCCTGCAGTATGACCAGCTGGTAACAGCTATAGTTTTCTATAATCCCTGCAGTATGACCAGCTGGTAACAGCTATAGTTTACTATAATCCCTGCAGTATGACCAGCTGGTAACAGCTATAGTTTTCTATAATCCTGCAGTATGACCAGCTGGTAACAGCTATAGTTTACTATAATCCCTGCAGTATGACCAGCTGGTAACAGCTATAGTTTTCTATAATCCTGCAGTATGACCAGCTGGTAACAGCTATAGTTTTCTATAATCCCTGCAGTATGACCAGCTGGTAACAGCTATAGTTTTCTATAATCCCTGCAGTATGACCAGCTGGTAACAGCTATAGTTTACTATAATCCCTGCAGTATGACCAGCTGGTAACAGCTATAGTTTTCTATAATCCTGCAGTATGACCAGCTGGTAACAGCTATAGTTTTCTATAATCCCTGCAGTATGACCAGCTGGTAACAGCTATAGTTTTCTATAATCCTGCAGTATGACCAGCTGGTAACAGCTATAGTTTTCTATAATCCCTGCAGTATGACCAGCTGGTAACAGCTATAGTTTACTATAATCCCTGCAGTATGACCAGCTGGTAACAGCTATAGTTTTCTATAATCCCTGCAGTATGACCAGCTGGTAACAGCTATAGTTTTCTATAATCCCTGCAGTATGACCAGCTGGTAACAGCTATAGTTTTCTATAATCCTGCAGTATGACCAGCTGGTAACAGCTATAGTTTTCTATAATCCCTGCAGTATGACCAGCTGGTAACAGCTATAGTTTACTATAATCCCTGCAGTATGACCAGCTGGTAACAGCTATAGTTTTCTATAATCCCTGCAGTATGACCAGCTGGTAACAGCTATAGTTTTCTATAATCCCTGCAGTATGACCAGCTGGTAACAGCTATAGTTTTCTATAATCCTGCAGTATGACCAGCTGGTAACAGCTATAGTTTTCTATAATCCTGCAGTATGACCAGCTGGTAACAGCTATAGTTTTCTATAATCCTGCAGTATGACCAGCTGGTAACAGCTATAATTTTCTATAATCCCTGCAGTATGACCAGCTGGTAACAGCTATAGTTTTCTATAATCCCTGCAGTATGACCAGCTGGTAACAGCTATAGTTTTCTATAATCCCTGCAGTATGACCAGCTGGTAACAGCTATAGTTTTCTATAATCCCTGCAGTATGACCAGCTGGTAACAGCTATAGTTTTCTATAATCCTGCAGTATGACCAGCTGGTAACAGCTATAGTTTTCTATAATCCCTGCAGTATGACCAGCTGGTAACAGCTATAGTTTACTATAATCCCTGCAGTATGACCAGCTGGTAACAGCTATAGTTTCTATAATCCCTGCAGTATGACCAGCTGGTAACAGCTATAGTTTACTATAATCCCTGCAGTATGACCAGCTGGTAACAGCTATAGTTTTCTATAATCCCTGCAGTATGACCAGCTGGTAACAGCTATAGTTTTCTATATCCCTGCAGTATGACCAGCTGGTAACAGCCTATAGTTTACTATAATCCCTGCAGTATGACCAGCTGGTAACAGCTATAGTTTACTATAATCCCTGCAGTATGACCAGCTGGTAACAGCTATAGTTTACTATAATCCCTGCAGTATGACCAGCTGGTAACAGCTATAGTTTTCTATAATCCCTGCAGTATGACCAGCTGGTAACAGCTATAGTTTTCTATAATCCCTGCAGTATGACCAGCTGGTAACAGCTATAGTTTTCTATAATCCCTGCAGTATGACCAGCTGGTAACAGCTATAGTTTTCTATAATCCCTGCAGTATGACCAGCTGGTAACAGCTATAGTTTTCTATAATCCTGCAGTATGCCCAGCTGGTAACAGCTATAGTTTTCTATAATCCCTGCAGTATGCCCAGCTGGTAACAGCTATAGTTTTCTATAATCCTGCAGTATGCCCAGCTGGTAACAGCTATAGTTTTCTATAATCCCTGCAGTATGCCCAGCTGGTAACAGCTATAGTTTTCTATAATCCTGCAGTATGACCAGCTGGTAACAGCTATAGTTTTCTATAATCCCTGCAGTATGACCAGCTGGTAACAGCTATAGTTTTCTATAATCCCTGCAGTATGACCAGCTGGTAACAGCTATAGTTTTCTATAATCCCTGCAGTATGACCAGCTGGTAACAGCTATAGTTTTCTATAATCCCTGCAGTATGACCAGTTGATAATCCATATAGAACCCTGTTTACCAACACTTCCTTCCTACCCATCCCTCCTTCCTACCCATCCATCCTTCCTTCCTACCCCTCCTTCCTACCCATCCTTCCTTCCTACCATCCATCCCTCCTTCCTACCCATCCATCCTTCCTTCCTACCCCTCCTTCCTACCCATCCCTCCTTCCTACCCATCCCTCCTTCCTACCCATCCATCCCTCCTTCCTACCCATCCATCCATCCTTCCTACCCATCCTTCCTTCCTACCCATCCTTCCATCCTACCCATCCTACCCATCCTTCCTCATAGATACATCTTTGTATTAGCAAGTCCCACAAAAAAAAGATTGTGTTCGACATTCTATAGTAAAAACCCTTTATTATTTTGGGTAATCTTCGTTAAACCAGAACTAAAATCTTTCTTCGGTAGTCTGTCCGCGAGTGCATCCGCTGCTCCTAACAAAGCCGCAGGTTAACCATTTCAACGTTCTGTAGAATGAGAGATGACTAGCACTGTCTGACAGACATGTTGTGAAGCCACGTGACAGATGAGGATGTTCTTGTCTATCAATTTGTTCAGCTTTATTCTCCCGTCTCGGGTGAAAGACGGACATTCATAAAGATGTGAAACTCTCCCCAGGCTCCTCTCCATGGGTCTACGCCCATAACTCACAGATGTTATGGTTTATTGGTCCGTTTGCTGCGGTAAAAATCCATGCTCAGGGAGTCAAAAGCAAGAGGAGTCAGAATGAAGACAAATGACACAGGAGAAAACAACTAAAAAACGTTATGAAATAGGAAACAAACCAAAACCACAGAATCCTCAGAAACCGCTCAGATGGTTCATTGTCTGAAACCTGTGTATGTTCAAAACATTGGCTCCTCTACAGGGAAATGGGTTGGGCCTAAAGATGGACCTGCGCTGGTTGGCTGATGGATGTGTATATTAAGTACTACTGCAGTAGTTAGGATAGTTGTGTATATTAAGTACTACTGCAGTAGTTAGGAGAGTTGCTAATAGTTGTGTATATTAAGTACTACTACAGTCGTTAGGATAGTTGATAATGGTTGTGTATATTAAGTACTACTTGCAGTAGTTAGGATAGTTGTGTATATTAAGTACTACTGCAGTAGTTAGGATAGTTGATGATAGTTGTGTATATTAAGTACTACTGCAGTAGTTAGGATAGTTGCTGATAGTTGTGTATATTAAGTACTACTGCAGTAGTTAGGATAGTTGCTGATAGTTGTGTATATTAAGTACTACTGCAGTAGTTAGGATAGTTGATGATGGTTGTGTATATTAAGTACTACTGCAGTAGTTAGGATAGTTGCTGATAGTTGTGTATATTAAGTACTACTGCAGTAGTTAGGATAGTTGCTGATAGTTGTGTATATTAAGTACTACTGCAGTAGTTAGGATAGTTGCTGATAGTTGTGTATATTAAGTACTACTGCAGTAGTTAGGATAGTTGATGATGGTTGTGTATATTAATTACTACTGCAGTAGTTAGGATAGTTGATGATAGTTGTGTATATTAAGTACTACTGCAGTAGTTAGGATAGTTGATGATGGTTGTGCATATTAAGTACTACTGCAGTAGTTAGGAGAGTTGATGATAGTTGTGTATATTAAGTACTACTGCAGTAGTTAGGATAGTTGTGTATATGAAGTACTACTGCAGTAGTTAGGATAGTTGTGTATATTAAGTACTACTGCAGTAGTTAGGATAGTTGTGTATATGAAGTACTACTGCAGTAGTTAGGATAGTTGATGATGGTTGTGTATATTAAGTACTACTGCAGTAGTTAGGAGAGTTGATGATAGTTGTGTATATTAAGTACTACTGCAGTAGTTAGGATAGTTGTGTATATGAAGTACTACTGCAGTAGTTAGGATAGTTGTGTATATTAAGTACTACTGCATTAGTTAGGATAGTTGTGTATATTAAGTACTACTGCAGTAGTTAGGATAGCTGAACACATTGCCTTATTGTGATGGATGATGGTAGAAATACACAGCCAGAACACACAGCATTGATCTGATTTCGACTCGCTCAGCTTTTCCCTCCTCGGGCGTGAAGAGGCTCACATCCGGTTTCTTGAGAAAGATCTTTATAAAATAATTTTTAGGTATAATATAGCAAACTATGGAAAATCAGGTTGGTTTCTGAAGTCTAGCGCCTCAAACCAGGTCCTCTCCACTTTAAAAAAAACAGTTACATACAACTAGATGTGCATGTTCGTCCTAAAGACGTCTACAGAGATCATTAGAGGTTGACCCAGTCTTCACTTTCAGGGCTTTTCCAGTGTCCTGGGTCTTAAATTCTAGTCCTGGTTGTTAGAGAACATGCCCAGGCTTGACTCCCTGGTTAATCATGATGTCTGAGTCAGCCAGAGACTCCTGCCAGAGAGACACACATATTACAACAGTCACAGTGTGGGAGGGAGATGGGAATGGAGTCAGGGCTGGAAGATATGGCCAAAATATCCTTATCACAGTATGAGGTGTTACTGAATAATAAAAAGGTCTACATTTGCTTTATGAGTAGTGACCCTAGGATGGCAACACACACACACACATTCTAAGTGAGGTCAATGGGTCTTTCTCCATTCTGATTGGTTTATACTGTTCAATTTCAACTTTTACATTTTAGTTTTTTTTAGCAGTTGCTCTTCTCCAGAGCGACTTACAGGACCAATCAGGGTTAAGTGTCTTGTTCAAGGGCACAGACAGATTATTTTCCCAGCTAGTCAGCTCAGGGATTTGAACTAGCGATCTTCTGGCTCAACGCTCTAAACCGTAAGGCTACGGGCCACCCAATGTCTGGTCCTCAGCTCAGCGGCTGGGTTGCACTGGAGACAGAGAAGCTCAATCAGGCGGCCGTTCAACAACATAACATTACATCACTCAGAGTGACAACATAACATCACTCAGAGTGACAACATAACATCACTCAGAGTGACAACATAACATTACATCACTCAGTGACAACATAACATAACATCACTCAGAGTGACAACATAACATCACTCAGAGTGACAACATAACATCACTCAGAGTGACAACATAACATTACATCACTCAGTGACAACATAACATAACATCACTCAGAGTGACAACATTACATCACTCAGTGACAACATAACATTACATCACTCAGAGTGACAACATAACATTACATCACTCAGTGACAACATAACATTACATCACTCAGTGACAACATAACATTACTCCACTCAGAGCTGCAACATAACATTACTCCACTCAGAGCGACAACATAACATTACTCCACTCAGTGACAACACAACATTACTTCATTCAGAGTGACAACAACATTACTCCACTCATAGCTGCAACATTACATCACTCAGAGACAACAACATAACATTACTCCACTCAGTGACAACAAAACATTACCTCACTCAGTGACAACATAACATTACCCCACTCAGTGACAACATAACATTACTCCACTCAGTGACAACATAACATTACTCCACTCAGAGCTGCAACATAACATTACATCACTCAGAGCTGCAACATAACATTACTCCACTCAGAGCGACAACATAACATTACTTCATTCAGAGTGACAACAACATTACTCCACTCATAGCTGCAACATTACATCACTCAGAGACAACAACATAACATTACTCCACTCAGTGACAACAAAACATTACCTCACTCAGTGACAACATAACATTACCCCACTCAGTGACAACATAACATTACTCCACTCAGTGACAACATAACATTACTCCACTCAGTGACAACAAAACATTACTCCACTCAGTGACAACATAACATTACTCCACTCAGTGACAACATAACATTACTCCACTCAGTGACAACAAAACATTACTCCACTCAGTGACAACATAACATTACATCACTCAGAGCTGCAACATAACATTACTCCACTCAGAGACAACATAACATTACTCCACTCATTTGAGAACATTTCCACACCGCCACGTAGAGCTGCACAATTTGGGGAAACAATCTGGGCCTTATTTTGAACCAAATGTTGTAATTGCGATTTGACTTGAGATTTAGATCAAAACACTTTGGGTGAAATGTTGGAATCATGGAAATATGATGATTATTCTAATTCTATAGACGAGTTATTGTGACAGGGTAGGAACCAAAGTGTTGATAAGTGTTTCCTAGGGGACCCTATAATCTGTGGCTACATTGAATGTTCTCTCTTAGCTACTTCATGTGGCTAACATATTCTTGCTTTGCATATTCCTCTTTGATTTATAAGATACTGTTGCACAAAGAACATGCTGATTTAGGTCTACACCAACACTGGTATTATCAGGTTGTATAGCTAATTACGTTTGCTCTGACTCAGTACATTTATTAGCTAGCCAGCTAAGTAGCATTAACTGCTAACATGACTTAGGCCCAACTTACTAAGAAAAAGACAAATTAGATGTTTGCAGATGTAAGAAACACAAACTAACAGTGTCATTATGGAACGCTAGTGGATTTAAGAAGCAAAGTGAAAAACAGCATCGTTATCGTCAATATTGTTGCATGTGCTGCATTGACCATGCAGAGACTGAACACCAGCGTCTCGTGGGCGAGGAACAACAAAGGCGCTCCTTGATTCACAGCGGGCGGGGCTAGGTCTGTGTGGGAAGCGGGATGGAGAGAGAGAGCGAGAGAGCGAGAGAAATGATTCAAGTAGCCAAGTAAACTATAAAAATGGACTTTACACACTGCGTATCACATTTAATAAAGCAAACATTCAAATGCCGTTACAGAAAAATACGGTATACCACCCAGCCCTAAATGAACCTATACGGTATACCACCCACCCAGCCCTAAATGGACCTATACGGTATACCACCCACCCAGCCCTAAATGGACCTATACGGTATACCACCCACCCAGCCCTAAATGGACCTATACGGTATACCACCCACCCAGCCCTAAATGGACCTATACGGTATACCACCCACCCAGCCCTAAATGGACCTATACGGTCTACCACCCAGCCCTAAATGGACCTATACGGTATACCACCCAGCCCTAAATGGACCTATACAGTATACCACCCAGCTCTAAATGGACCTATACGGTATACCACCCACCCAGCCCTAAATGGACCTATACGGTATACCACCCAGCTCTAAATGGACCTATACGGTATACCACCCACCCAGCCCTAAATGGACCTATACGGTCTACCACCCAGCCCTAAATGGACCTATACGGTACACCACCCAGCTCTAAATGGACCTATACGGTACACCACCCAGCCCTAAATGGACCTATACGGTATACCACACAGCCCTAAATGGACCTATACGGTATACCACCCACCCAGCCCTAAATGGACCTATACGGTACACCACCCACCCAGCCCTAAATGGACCTATACGGTACACCACCCACCCAGCCCTAAATGGACCTATACGGTATACCACCCACCCAGCCCTAAATGGACCTATAGACCCACTACACTTCCCAGCAGGGACTCAACACGCCCAGTAGTTTAAAGACACCCTGTCACTCTGTTAGATCTCTCTAAAAAGAGACTGGGTATTTCCTGACACCAAACAACATGACTACATTCCAAATGGCATCCTAATCCTCACATAAGGCACTACTTTTGACCAGAGCCCTATGGGATAGGGCACTACTTTTGACCAGAGCCCTATGGGATAGTGCACTACTTTTGACCAGAGCCCTATGGGATAGGGCACTACTTTTGACCAGAGCCCTATGGATAGGGCACTACATTTGACCAGAGCCCTATGGGATAGGGCACTACTTTTGACCAGAGTCCTATGGGATAGGGCACTACTTTTCACCAGAGCCCTATGGGATAGGGCACTACTTTTGACCAGAGCCCTATGGGATAGGGCACTACTTTTGACCAGAGCCCTATGGGATAGGGCACTACTTTTCACCAGAGGGGCACTACTTTTGACCAGAGCCCTATGGGATAGGGCACTACTTTAGACCAGAGCCCTACGGGGTAGTGCACTACTTTTCACCAGAGCCCTATGGGATAGGGAATATGGTGCCATTTGAGACGCTGTCCATCTCTAGTGATGTAATGACAGATGTTTGGTTAAACATTCAGAGAACAACGGCCTGAGTGTCCCATAGGCCTACAGTAGGCTACACGACAAGTGTTCAATATGCCTAGGCTCTATGGAAAGTGTTCAATATGACCAGGCTCTATGGAAAGTGTTCAATATGACTAGGCTCTATGGAAAGTGTTCAATATGCCTAGGCTCTATGGAAAGTGTTCAATATGCCTAGGCTCTATGGAAAGTGTTCAATATGCCCAGGCTCTATGGAAAGTGTTCAATAGGCCCAGGCTCTATGGAAAGTGTTCAATATGCCTAGGCTCTATGGAAAGTGTTCAATATGACTAGGCTCTATGGACGGTGTTCAATATGACCAGGCTCTATGGAAAGTGTTCAATATGACTAGGCTCCATGGAAAGTGTTCAATATGACTAGGCTCTATGGAAAGTGTTCAATATGACTAGGCTCTATGGAAAGTGTTC
This sequence comes from Salmo trutta, assembly GCF_901001165.1. Taxonomy (NCBI): domain Eukaryota; kingdom Metazoa; phylum Chordata; class Actinopteri; order Salmoniformes; family Salmonidae; genus Salmo; species Salmo trutta. The sequence continues at coordinate 883,154 of NW_021822992.1, forward strand.
AATATGCCTAGGCTCTATGGAAAGTGTTCAATATGCCTAGGCTCTATGGAAAGTGTTCAATATGCCTAGGCTCTATGGACGGTGTTCAATATGACCAGGCTCTATGGAAAGTGTTCAATATGACCAGGCTCCATGGAAAGTGTTCAATATGACTAGGCTCTATGGAAAGTGTTCAATATGACTAGGCTCTATGGAAAGTGTTCAATATGCCTAGGCTCTATGGAAAGTGTTCAATATGCCTAGGCTCTATGGAAAGTGTTCAATATGCCCAGGCTCTATGGAAAGTGTTCAATATGCCCAGGCTCTATGGAAAGTGTTCAATATGCCCAGGCTCTATGGAAAGTGTTCAATATGACCAGGCTCTATGGAAAGTGTTCAATATGCCCAGGCTCTATGGAAAGTGTTCAATATGCCCAGGCTCTATGGAAAGTGTTCAATATGCCCAGGCTCTATGGAAAGTGTTCAATATGCCCAGGCTCTATGGAAAGTGTTCAATATGCCCAGGCTCTATGGAAAGTGTTCAATATGCCCAGGCTCTATGGAAAGTGTTCAATATGCCCAGGCTCTATGGAAAGTGTTCAATATGCCCAGGCTCTATGGAAAGTGTTCAATATGCCCAGGCTCTATGGAAAGTGTTCAATATGCCTAGGCTCTATGGAAAGTGTTCAATATGCCCAGGCTCTATGGAAAGTGTTCAATAGGCCTAGGCTCTATGGAAAGTGTTCAATATGCCTAGGCTCTATGGAAAGTGTTCAATATGACTAGGCTCTATGGAAAGTGTTCAATATGACTAGGCTCTATGGAAAGTGTTCAATATGACTAGGCTCTATGGAAAGTGTTCAATATGCCCAGGCTCTATGGAAAGTGTTCAATATGACTAGGCTCTATGGAAAGTGTTCAATATGACTAGGCTCTATGGAAAGTGTTCAATATGCCCAGGCTCTATGGAAAGTGTTCAATATGACTAGGCTCTATGGAAAGTGTTCAATATGCCCAGGCTCTATGGAAAATGTTCAATATGCCCAGGCTCTATGGAAAGTGTTCAATATAACTAGGCTCTATGGAAAGTGTTCAATATAACTAGGCTCTATGGAAAGTGTTCAATATGACTAGGCTCCATGGAAAGTGTTCAATATGACTAGGCTCTATGGAAAGTGTTCAATATGCCCAGGCTCTATGGAAAGTGTTCAATATGCCCAGGCTCTATGGAAAGTGTTCAATATGACTAGGCTCTATGGAAAGTGTTCAATATGACTAGGCTCTATTGAAAGTGTTCAATATGCCCAGGCTCTATGGAAAGTGTTCAATATGACTAGGCTCTATGGAAAGTGTTCAATATGCCCAGGCTCTATGGAAAGTGTTCAATATGCCCAGGCTCTATGGAAAGTGTTCAATATGACTAGGCTCTATGGAAAGTGTTCAATATGCCCAGGCTCTATGGAAAGTGTTCAATATGCCTAGGTCTAAGCTATATTCTACACGCCACAGATGATCAAAGTAGTTCAAACATGAAACTGCAGTGCGTGTGGACATCTGCTAGTCTCCTCTCATTAATCTTGTCCAGAGTGAGCCAAGAAAGACGCCATCCGTTGCATAAGCCATAATCTTTGGTCTGCATTACAGTTGTCTACAGTATATTTTGATAAGACACAAATCATCCTTGCAAGTTTGTATGTTGTTAAAAGAAAGTAGCCTGCAAAACCTTAATAAACATAGATCATATAAACACAGGGAAAGCCCAGTCCTCTGGAGAGAGAGAAGGAAACACAGGGAGATTTACATTTTCCCTCTCATTAAAATGGAGTTTTATTGGGGAAAGAGGTTTCTAATCAAACATGTTAACAAATATCACATAAAACCTCTGGACAGATTAGAATAGTCGGTCAACATGGGGGGGGGGGGGGGGGGGGGGGGGGAACCCACAGCTGAGATATATTCACAAGACGGGATGCTCCAGAGCGCCACAGGGTGATAAACTAGCAGCTAGCTCGTAGCTACTGCCTCTTCTAGAGAATCGCTTTGCCATCACAAAGCAAAAGTTACAGAGATGATTAACTAAATGAGAAAGCTGAATTATTTTGGTCATTCGACTCCCTGCTGTCCATCGCCATTAGTTTGAGACGCACCCTGTCGTCTGTACCAGCTGGAGGAGTGAGTCACGACTCAGTGTGTACCCTCTCCTCATTCTCCCTGCCGTATGTAGAATACAGCCAGAGAGACTCAGTGTGTACCCTCTCCTCATTCTCCCTGCAGTATGTAGAATACAGCCAGAGAGACTCAGTGTGTACCCTGCAGTATGTAGAATACAGCCAGAGAGACTCAGTGTGTACCCTCTCCTCATTCTCCCTGCCATATGTAGAATACAGCCAGAGAGACTCAGCGTGTACCCTCTCCTCATTCTCCCTGCGGTATGTAGAATACAGCCAGAGAGACTCAGTGTGTACCCTGCAGTATGTAGAATACAGCCAGAGAGACTCAGTGTGTACCCTCTCCTCATTCTCCCTGCAGTATGTAGAATACAGCCAGAGAGACTCAGTGTGTACCCTCTCCTCATTCTCCCTGCAGTATGTAGAATACAGCCAGAGAGACTCAGTGTGTACCCTGCAGTATGTAGAATACAGCCAGAGAGACTCAGTGTGTACCCTGCAGTATGTAGAATACAGCCAGAGAGACTCAGTGTGTACCCTCTCCTCATTCTCCCTGCAGTATGTAGAATACAGCCAGAGAGACTCAGTGTGTACCCTCTCCTCATTCTCCCTGCCGTATGTAGAATACAGCCAGAGAGACTCAGTGTGTACCCTGCAGTATGTAGAATACAGCCAGAGAGACTCAGTGTGTACCCTCTCCTCATTCTCCCTCATCTACATGTCAATAGTGTGTGCCCGTCTCTTCATTCTGACTTTGTGGAAACAATTGCTCCTTACACATACATGACTGTACAATATGGCTCATCCTCTCACACCCACAAGTCACTACCCAGTAGACACAAGTCACTCCCCCGTAGACACAAGTCACTCCCCCGTAGACACAAGTCACTCCCCCGTAGACACAAGTCACTCCCCCGTAGACACAAGTCACTCCCCCGTAGACACAAGTCACTCCCCCGTAGACACAAGTCACTCCCCCGTAGACACAAGTCACTCCCCCGTAGACACAAGTCACTACC